>NC_136262.1:62439253-62536753 GCF_964187855.1 Myxine glutinosa | reverse complement strand
GCTATTCAATCGGGAAAAGACTAAGACGACGAATGCAAAGAGGAAGAAGAAGACGTACAGAAGAGTAACGGGGTTTATTATTATTTACACACACATAAGCAAAAAGAGCAGTCACGGGTATTTACAGCGGACATGAAAAAGCAGGTAACACAGTGCAAATTACTAGCTTATACTGACTTAGTTTACTACCCAGGACAGCACAAACAGAACAAACTCACGTACGCAAATGGATGGAAGGGTAGGAATCGTTTGGAGGGATGAGCAGGTGGGATCACAGGGCACAGCGAGCAGGTCCACTCCGGGCGGGAAGCGAGGAGCCGGCAGCTCCTTGTATTCGGCTTTACAGCGCACGCCGGCAGCTCCTTGTATTCGGCTTCACAGCGCACGCCGGCAGGGTCACTCACTGCCCCGTCAGGGCTTCACGCGGCTGGTTGAAACGGGGCTGGTTGAAGCGGCTCTTTGTCAAAGGCTTTTCGTATCTGTCACGCAACTCCGGTGCAACTCTGAACTCTCTCTCGGTGGACTGCCGACCCTCTTACGCACCTGGACTCATCTGCCGTATCTCTGGTGTAGCTTGTCCCAGCGATCGTCGCACCCTTCTGTCCAAACCTTCAGCGCGGGTCTGACACGCCCTCCTCGGTTTTGGTACCGCCCTCCCCCCCGTGCTCTGTTTCGTGACCTTGTATGGTAATCCCACGGGCTTGTCTCCTTATTTGGGCATGGCGCCGACGGCACGCCCCTCGTGGCGAGCCACGGGCTTGTTTCCTTATTTGGGCATGGGGCTGAACAGCCCCGCCCTTCGTGGCGCACTCTGGGCTTGCCTCTCCCTGGCAACCCCGCCCCTCCTGTTCAAACAGAGCACGGAGCACATATTCACTATCGCAGCGAAATGAGAGGGCGTGCACCCCACGCTTGTGAACTGCTTTACCCACAGATGGAGAGTTTGGCTGGGAAATGGAATTATTGAAGGGGAGCTATTCTTAATTGATTCGGTGCAATGGAGTATTATTTTAATGGAAGACAAGGCCTTACCCTAAAACACATAATAAGATATAAGCTACTGAACAAGGGTTTTATCGTGTCCTTCAATGTGGTGTTTCATGGAATACCTACCGAGACGCCCTTTTTACCTTTACACAACTCTGGAGGCAGGAGGGGCCATATCCAACCAAGGTTACACAACTATTTACCACTACAATACACACAATCAAAAAAATGCAATCCTCATATCCGCAACACTATGTGTATATATATATATATATATATATATATGTATATATATATATATACATATATATATATATACATATATATACATATATATACATACATACATATATATATATATATATATATATATATATATATATATATATATATATATATATATATATATATATAGATATATATATATATTGTTATGTTTGTGGGAGGTAGGCAATACCTTAGTCCAGGTAGAATTGCACAGTGTGCCCCGACTGTCCTGAAGAAGAAACCCCATATATCATAAGTAGGGATCTGGTAGACCGTATGTCGTGAAAGAGTGTATCTTCGTTTCCATCACGAGGGGTGGGGTTTTGTTAATTAGTTAGGGATTAATGGTAAATCCCCTGAATGTAATGGCCTCTGTTATTTTTCCTCTGTTCCTTATGACACATGCAGCACACACACCTAGCCAGGAAATCGTGCATTTACCACCCTAAATAAAAACGAACCGTAAGCAGGACATTAAGCACTACCGCTGATAACACCGACCTGGTGAGCACACATCAATCAGGCAGGCCGTAGGACCATGCCCCGAATAGCAGTGATTGATCTGGGACTGATTGGCGTAAAGACTGCTAAGATGAGACTATGGGATTGGTGGAGCAGGCACAGATGACGTCAGAGCCTTGGGTATAAAAGAAATCTCTCCCTGACATTTTGTCCTCTTGGCTTTCCCTCACTCTCTTGAGTCCTGGCTTTGTTGGTGAACGGTCACCGAAAAGCTCTCTGCTGCGGGATTCCATAGCGAACTCTTCTTCTCTCTTGGTTTCCGCTCTTCTTTGTCTCTCGAGTCCTGGGTTTGACGATGAACGGCCGTGTCCCAACATCGCTCTTCTTCGTCTTCTCATGGCTGGCTCGCATCTTCTGGCTTTGGTGTTGGTGAACGAGATCGTGAGGACAAGCACGGCTGGAGCGACCGAGCGGGCGCGGCCTGTTCGCTTCGCGCACGGAGCCAGGAGTGAGCGGACCGCGCAGCGAGGCCTAGTTCGCGCCCACGAGCAGTGCAGCCTGTGGTTTCGCGTGCAAGGACGTAGAGGCCTGTGACGATCTTTGACGATTCCTGACGGGGTTCAAGAGCAACTTGGAGCTAAGTGCCCACAATAAATAAGGTAAGTTCGTCATCCCCCTTTCCCTCGCTTGTCAAGAATACAGTCATTTTTGGATTGAACGCCTTGGAGTAAAGCTTGTTTGGTCATCCGTGTCGCCCTGCAGTGTTCACTACAAGGTAGTCACAAGACAATATATTTATATACATATACAGTCACGTGAAAAAGTAAGTACACCCCATGTAAAGTTTTGACTTTTTCAACATATTTCAACATACAGCTATTTGATCTTCATTTCAACAATATTGACAGATAACGGTGATATAATATAACAAATATCATGAAACATTTACATTTTGTAGTCCATTGTATAATTTAAATAAACATAAATGCAAATTTCGTATGTGGAAAAAGTAAGTACACACTTGGCTCTAATAGGTGTTATTGACCCCTTTGGCAGAAACAACCTCAAGTAGTCATTTCTTATAACTGTCTACCAGTCTCTGACATCGACTGGGAGAAATTTTTTCCCATGCCTCCATGCAGAATTCTTTCAGTTGTGCGATGTTTGAGGGGTTTCTTGCATGCACAGCTCGTTTCAAATCCCCCCACACATCTCGATGGGATTTAAATCCGGGCTTTGACTTGGCCATTCCAGAACCCTCCATTTCTTTCTTTTCAACCATTCCTTGGTGGATTTACCGGTATGTTTAGGGTCATTGTCATGTTGCAAGGTCCACCTTCGGTTGAGCTTCAACTTTCCGACAAATGGCCTCACATTATCCTCAAGCACCCTCTGGTACAATGAAGAATTCATAGTGGATTCTATGATGGTGAGCTGCCCAGGCCCTGATGCAGCAAAGCTGCCCCAAACCATAATATTTCCACCACCATGCTTTACAGTTGGTATCAGGTTCTTGTGGTCAAATGCTTTCTTTGGTTTTCGCCAAACATGTCTTCTGGTACTGTGGCCAAATAGCTCTACCTTTGACTCGTCTGTCCAGAGCACATTGGTCCAGAAGTGCTGGTCTTTGCCTAGGTGCTCATTGGCAAACTTTAGTCTTGCCCTGATGTTCTTTCTGGACAGCAAAGGTTTCCGTCTGGCACACCTCCCATGTAGATCAAATTTGTGCAGCATCTTTCTAATGGTAGACTCGTGCACTTTGACATCAACAGTGGCAGGAGCTACCTGTGGGTCCCGTGATGACATTCTGGGGTTCTTAGAGACTTCTTTCAGCATCTTGCGGTCTGCTCTCGGGCTGAACTTGCTGGGGTGGCCTGGCCTGAACAAGTTGGCAGTGGTTTGGAATCTTCTCCATCTGTAGATGATCTTCCGGACAGTCGAATGATTGATTTCAAATTGTTTTGAGATCTTTTTAAATCCCTTCGCAGACTCGTAGGCATCTATAACCTTCTTTCTGAAGGCCTCAGAGAGCTCTTTTGATCTAGGCATGGTGACGCCGCACACTTCAACAACAAAGAGCAAACCAAACTAAATGTCTGAGGTTTAATTAAATAAGACAGGTTCCTCCAAGATCCTTTCTAATGATGTTCTAATCATTTGCACCTGAGCTGGTGCACCTGATTCTAATTTTAGGTATTTGAAGTGGTGATAAATGTAGGCGTGTACTTACTTTTTCCACATGCGAAATTTGCATTTATGTTTATTTAAATTATACAATGGACTACAAAATGTAAATGTTTCATGATATTTGTTATATTATGTCACCTTTATCTATCAATATTGTTGAAATGAAGATCAAATAACTGTATGTTGAAATATGTTGAAAAAGTCAAAACTTTACATGGGGTGTACTTACTTTTTCACGTGACTATGTTTTTTATGTTGGAGGCTCCAGGCACAGACCATATAGTCCTCATCAAGGCCAGGCCTTAAATAAAAGAGAAGGAAAGTGTATGATGAAAAGTGTATGCTGTTTGTTTGCGAGAAAATTAGAGGTTGAAGATAGGCCAGTAGCTATAGTTTGAGTGAGATAGAAAGTAAGACCAGCAATCCTGACACGGAGAGTGTAAGATGGTTCTGGGCACCACTTTAACACTCCTAAGTCAGGACGGTAGTACTACCCTGAGCGATTGCTGTCTACAACCTACTACCTAAAAAAAACAATGTCTGGTATATAATCAGACCCCATTACTGTTGTGGGTACCAAGAAACCAGTGCCACATCAGCTGCATGTATACGGACCAACAGGAAATGCCTGCCACACATTAAACTGTGTGTGGTATACAAAACAGTTCTTGGAGCTGCCAGAAACAATTTAAATTAGATATCTGGGATCACAAAGTGACCAACAAGGGTAAGCCTCTCTCGGCGCCAGCGATCCAATGATGCCATATTTATTTCGGACGGCCATATGACTTTAACCTTCAACATTTTTAGGGATATAGTGTAAATAAAAAAATGCATCCCCATCTACAATCAATCCAGAAAACTCAACATCATGAAAATTGGAGGAAAATTATTCAAGTTATGTTCAAAAAGACGTTTTTAGTTAATTAGGTCACAATCCGAAAAAGGTAGGTCAAGGACCCTAATAAAATATTGGGTGCACAACTTTAATACAGGTACACTATAAGGATGCAAAGGCATCTTGGAAGGCCAAGCAGTCTGAGATTCCGCATTGGCAAAAAATGATTTTTTTTTCAGACCGCCATTTGACCTTGACCTTTAACTCAAAAGTGTATGATATAAATTAAGCATAAATGCATCATTCTCTAGGGCCTAGGCTATCTAGAGAGGGCAATTTCATTTTGATGGGACACACCTTAGGTGAGTTATTGTGAAAAATGTTAAATTGTCCGTATTTAGGTCATGACGTTCAAATTATGTCAATGTCAAAAAAAAATGTCAACCATGCATACATTCTATTCACATTATTGATGCAAAATTTCATTTTGAGAGTCACAGCTGGCTCCAAGATACAGCTCGAACATTGGCAGAAAGAAAATAAAGGAAAAAAAACAAACCTAAATAATGGTTTAGTACTCCAAGGGGTCTAAAACAAATGGATGCACTAATTGAAGAAACAAACCCAACAGCAGGTATAAGCCTTCCCCTATCCTATTTAGATGTGGAGGGTTAGTTTAAAACAGCACTGATGGCTACACAGTTGTCTAGACTCCCAACTATGAGACATGAGTTTAGTAGAGCTACAGCGCCGTACATTTGTACTGTAGCCAATACAGGGAAGATAATTAAATTGGAGCAATGGCTCACATCATATGGCTTAGATCTGTCACCATGAAATTGGGTATGGTAAAGTGGCGAGTATAAGTTTGGGTGGCAGAGGTGTGTGACCTATGCCTAATAGGATTGGACTTGCTAGTCGCTAGAGGGTGTAAGATCGATCTGGGCCTGGGCATTCCGCAGGTGGAAACAGAAGAGCTGCCACTAGGGGGCATGAGCACAGATGACAAAGTGGAGCTGTAGGCTCTGGACTCCGTGACCATTCCCCTGGGTGCCGAGGCAATAGTCCCAGCACAATGGTGGCCTCATTACATACTGAGACATCCCTGGTACCTTGGTACATCATCCATCCCTTGGTACTGCATTGTATACTGAGGCATCCCTTGGTCGAACCGCATGACATGATGTGCGAAGATGCTCTCTTTTCTACCTTATTGCATTTCTACCCTCAATAAGTTGCCTTATTGCATATTAATTTTAATCTCCCCTTTTTTTTTCTTTTTCTTTTTTTGTATACTGAATCGAGGCTCGTGAAAGAGCTAACATTTATTTCACAAACAAATCAACCAGACAAACAAAATATATAAAAAGAGGGAGCGGAAGAAAAGATGAGGAGAGAGGGGGAAGCACACAAACACAACATTTGAGAGCAGGGAGATGTGTGGGAGGGAGAGGGCTTGGGGGGAGGAGGCGTGGGAAGGGGGGTGCGGGG
The DNA here is from genome assembly GCF_964187855.1 of Myxine glutinosa. Lineage (NCBI taxonomy): Eukaryota > Metazoa > Chordata > Myxini > Myxiniformes > Myxinidae > Myxine > Myxine glutinosa. The sequence continues at coordinate 62,530,521 of NC_136262.1, read as the reverse complement.
GGGGTGGGAGAAGTATAAAACACAAGGACACCAAGGACTTCCAGGACAGAAGTTGGTATTTCAAAAAAGTGGATTTGGGGTGAAATTAGCGGGGGTAGAAATTAGCCCTTGCTCCTATTAGCGGGGGTAGAAATTAGTCCTTGCTCCTATGTACTTAATTAATTTGCTCTTCACATCCTTTCTGTCTCCACATCTATCATCATGTATAGCTTGCAGCAGTAGGGTAAGATGAGTGACGGTTGCATGGTTTATGCTTGTTGTGTTTCTTGTGTCAGGGCTCCATGGGATTTGAGCCCATTGCATTTGGTGTTGCTCCTGTAAATCTGGCAACCTGGAAACCCTTAACCTTGATTCTGCCACTATCCCAGACAGCATCCGTGCAGCTGTCTGAAAAACCTGTTCTGCTGCTCTTTCACATCCTCTTTCTGCTTTGTTCACCCTATCCTTCACCCTTTGTTTATGCCCTTGGTTATCTTGCATCTCCTGAAAGTCAGCCAACTTCACTGGATTACTCGAACATGATGCAAAAACTGATCCCATTAATTACAGACCTATTAACTTAATTTGATCATCACAGTTGACATCAAATCCTTCCTTTACTCCTTTGGTCTGTTCTCAGACAGTCAATTCAGATTCTGACCCAGTCATTATATTCTGGAAATGTTGCTTCTACTCTCCCAAAAATGGACAGAGGCCCTCAACCTCAGACATGAGGTCAGGGTGATCTCTCGGGACATATCTCGAGCATTTAATACCATCTGATAACCCATTTTGCTCTCCAAACTCTCTGCATATGACATCCAATGCACCTCCACACGTTTACCAACTTCCTCTACTCCTGTAGCGATGTATGGATCTCAAATGAAACAGAAAACCAAATACTGCCTTGGAGTCTTCAGAAGGAACCAAAAAAAGTAAAGAGAAAAGATGGAGTCATCAGGAGGAAGCTGGATTGGATCGGGTTTCAGCCGCTACTCCTCTACCCTCAAACCCATCCAAGTGCAACCAAGTGAACATTCTAGAAAAAAAAAATTCTGCAAGAATTCACTTCTCCAAAGACAGATAAAGAAAGAAAGAAATAAAGAAGCAAGAATTAGAATGAATAAAGAGAAATATGAAAAAGTAGAAAGAAATGTGAAAGGAACAAAGATCCCTAACCCCTAGCCCTAGCTCCTAGCCCTAGCTACTTTTTCTTTTCTTTTTTTTTCTTTTTTTTTTAATACATGGGCTAAGGCTCGTAATAGAGCTGACACACACACACACACACACACACACACACACACACACACACACACACACACACACACTGACAAGACAAACACTTAACACAGCCACTGAGCTTGGGGGAAGGAAGCTTCCCTTAACTCCTAGCCCTAGCTCCTATCCCTAACTCCTAGCCCTAGCTCCTAGCCCTAGCTCCTAGCCCTAGCTCCTATCCCTAGCTCCTAGCCCTAGCTCCTAGCCCTAGCTACTTCCCGTAACTCCTAGCCATAGCTCCTATCCCTAACTCCTAGCCCTAGCTCCTATCCCTAACTCCTAGCCCTAGCTCCGAGCCCTAACTCCTAGCCCTAGCTCCGAGCCCTAACCCCTAGCCTTAGCTACTTCCCTTAACTCCTAGCCCTAGCTCCTATCCCTAACTCCTAGCCCTAGCTCCTATCCCTAACTCCTAGCCCTAGTTCCTATCCCTAACCCCTAGCCCTAGCTACTTCCCTTAACTCCTAGCCCTAGCTCCTATCCCTAACTCCTAGCCCTAGCTACGATCCCTAACTCCTAGCCCTAGCTCCTAGCCCTAGAAAGATGTTGGGAAGAACCCAGATAGATAGATTTCCGCATTTCTTCCCCAGGCAAAAACGCAGCAACAGTTACAAGCTACCAGAGTTAACAGTTACAACAGTAAACAGTTACAACAACAGTTAAGCTATCAGCAGAGAAGCAGAATCCACACAGCATCAGGATATGGTACAATCATAATGAAACAGAAAACAAAATACTGCATTAGAGTCAACAGAAGAAACCAAAAAAATGTAAAGAGCCTCTCAACTCCTCTCCCTATCAAGGCTGTAGTGCCAAAAGGCAGTGCCTTTGACCCAGTCTTATTCCTAATCCTCATCGATGGGCTATCTGACTCCCTGGAAAATCTTTACAGCTTTGCTTGCGAGTCTACCCTCTGGCGTATCATCCTCATCCTTCAGATAGGCAGGCAGCAGCCTCTTCCCTCTCTGCTGACCTTGAAAGAATCTCAAGCTGGTCCTACACTTGAAATATGTCGTTGATTCCTGACAAATCTCACACCAGGGCTTTGTCTCTCCGAAAAGACCATCTGGCGAACACTCCCATCCACTTTCTTAACAATCCTATTGAAGAAATTCATTCACCAAACTTTTGGGCCTCAGCATTAGCCATGATCTTTCTTGGGCAAACCACATTTCGAAGTTAGCTTCCAAAGCCAGTCTCTGACCTGTGTCGTACAAGGTCCTTCCTTAACTCACCTGAACTCCTATCAACCTAGAAGGCCTTCATCCACAGCTTGATGGAATCCTGCTCTCCCTTCTGGGTTGAGTCAAATCTTTCAAACGTTGTTCAGCTTGAAGCCATAGAAACCAAAGTCTTCAAAATCATTGGTATCTCCCGATGAAGCCTAGTCCCTGCACCAATAACTTTCACATCACAGACAGGGTGGTGGTCTCTCTGCCTTATACTGCCTGCCTCCTCAACTGGTCTTGCACCTTCTGCCTTTTCTTCTTTCCTGCTCTGTACCCCCTATATTTCCGCAGGGTGCACGAGATCTGCCAGTACCCCCCCCCCCCCCCCCCCCTCTGGTGAAACTCCCAAAATCCAGACACTGCTCACTTCCACTGATTTATTCTCATTTTTCTCCACCTATGGAACCAACTTCCTCAGTCTCTTCAATCTCATTCCATCCTCCAGGGCCTCAAGACAGCTGTTTACCACCATCACCGGTCACTCCCCATCCATAACCATTATCTTTTTTGCCTCCTTTTCTACCCCAGACAACCCTGCTCAAGCCAACCACTTTCCAGGTTTCCAATTTTTCCTTCCACTTTTGTGATTTTTGAGATCTGGTGGCTGTATTCATCATATTCAACCTCTGTGTCCTCCATTAGCTCTCATTCTTTCCCATGTCCCTTATCCCTCCAAGTCTCCCTTATTTTGTCCCTCTACCCTGCTGTTGATCTGTTCATCACTTCCAACCCCTCTTTCTGTTATTCAACTTCTGTTACATCCTGGTCCATTCTGTGTTGTAGCTCACAAGCCTCGTCTCGTCTTTGTATGCATATTGCATATAAATAAAATTAATATTTGAATTTGACATTGTGGTGGTCCCTTCTTTTCCCACCATTGCAGTTTGTGTAAAAAGGAAACAAAAAGGACATGGGTGGAGTTCCCGCAAATGCAAAACTTGGCTCTACCACTTAGGTCATCTCAATCAAAAACAAAAATGGTTTATGAAAAGCATGTTGGGGAATACAGGAGAATTACAAAGGCTACATGGCAAGATTCAAACCTCTCATCAGCACAAAAATAGAAAGGCCAGATGAGAATTTACCAAAAAGTACACAGGTGAGCCAGTAAGTTCTGGAACAAAGTTTTATGGACTGATGAGACCAAGATAAACCTTTACCAAAGCGATGGAAAAGTGAAAGTGTGGAGAAAGGAAGGAACTGCAGATGATCCAAAGCACACTACCTCATCTGTGAAGCATGGTGGAGGATTTGTCAAGCTTTGGCTTGCATGGCTGCCTCAGGAACCGGCTCACTCATCTTTATTGATGATGTAACTAATAATGGCAGCAGCAGAATGAATTTGGAAATGTATAGAAATATTTTGTCTGCCTATGTACAAGAAAAGCCTGGTGTTGGCTTAGCGGTTGGGGCGCATGTTTGGGATCCTAGGATCCTGAGTTCGAATCCCGGTCGATCACTGAATTAACGCCAGGGGGGTTGACTCAGCCTGTCATCCTTCCGAAGTCGGCAAATTTGAGTACCAGCTTGCTGGGATGAATGATCCCGGTGTATACCCCGGTTTAGAATAGGTACAACGTATCCCTGCACATCTTAAGAGGTGACTAAGGGTTGGTGGCAGGAAGGGCATCCGGCCATAAAAACTGGGAAAAAACTGGGAACATGCCTCAAACAGGGAACCATGATTGCCATGGGGCCTGCATGGCTAACTCCCAATCTAGCAGGGAAAATGGCCTTAAAACGATCATTCATTCATTCATTCATGTTGGGGAGTACAGCCAATGGCTGAATTACACATGCATACATTTTCATAGTTTATAATCTATGATTACTAACAAGATAAAAATACAAATCCAGAAAAAAAACTTCAGGGTGAAGTTAACAAAAAAAATTATCAAATATCAACCCTGTATACACCAATACACCATGCTCCCAAGAAAACTCGAAAAACCTTTTCCAAAAAAGTAATTATGTCTCTTCTATTGGAATTGTAGACGGTGGCTTGCAAACTGAGCCTCAAGGGTGGTGTACAGAAGCATTTAAAAAAAAAATATACATTCCATCACACTTTAACACTACAATCACTACATGTTAGGTATTGCTAACACTCAATATCGCCCCATCCTTCTGCTATTTAATTATTTTTTTTCTAAAATATTAGAGTCGATATAAATTTTTATAAAGACACGTCCTGTATAATTTGTCGATGAAGTCACATGATTAAGGACAAGAGTATCAAATTATGACTAGCATGTTGGAAACAGATTAAGTTCATTTCAAAATGCAACGATGACTCGAAGAAGGTGGTAGTTAGAGGTTGCAATCACCCATTTTCACTGTACTTTATCTCGTTATGCTCACCAAGAAATTCACCACTCCAAGCAGGTTTCACTTTGAAATTGAAAGGCATCAAACCATCAAAATGAGACAACCTATACGAGGTGGGGGTAGGGGTAGAGGAGAGGGGGTAGGACTGAGTCAAATCTTTCACTCATCAATTCAATATAAAGATCAAAAAATTAGAATTTGTTGCATTTCCATATGTTATCCCTGTTAATAATATCCCTGCATTTTAACATGTCACTTGATGTTTCACATCACGAAGTACCTGTTAAAATGTGTGGCCAGCATCTACGTTTGGGAATCATATCGTCTGCAACATGATGGGCACTTCTTCTTTAAATAGGTCAATAAAAAGGACTGTTCTTCAGAAATGGAAGAAGTTTTTGTGCATGGAAGAAGTTTCGGGAACTGAGTGGCGTGCTGATGAGGAGGGAGGAGAGTGTCGTTGAAGCTGAAGGGAAAGGTGTATGCTGCATGTGTGAGAAGTGTTATGATTTATGGGAGCGAGACATGGGTAATGAACGTAGAGCAGCAACGAAGGCTGGAAAGGGTGGAAATGCGAATGGTTCGGTGGATGTGTGGAGTATCGTTGGGAGAGAGGAAGACAAATGATGAATTGCGAAAGATGATGGGAATAGAGCCTGTGATTGATGCTGTGAAGAGGAACAGGTTGAGATGGTTTGGTCATGTGTTGAGGAAGGATGAAAGTGACTGGTTGAGAAGAGTGATGGAAATGAATGTAGAAGGAAGTAGAGGACGGGGAAGACCGAGAAAGACTTGGCTAAAGATGGTCGAAGAAGAAATGCGGGCAAGGGGGTTAACAAGGAGAGATGCAGAAAATAGGGCAATATGGAGAAGATTGTCATGGGGACCGCAAGGCTAACCCCCGCTCTAGTAGGGAAAATGGCCTTAAAATGCCTGTTGTTGTTGTTGTTCTTCAGAAAGAGATTGCCCCGATAGATGGAAAATGGAGTAAGCTGATAGGGTTCTATGATGTCACATCACAGCTCGGGCACATGATATTTTCATTTATTTATGTTTAATTTATAAGTGGTCAATGTCCTTGGTGAGATCAGCCAGGAATCTCACTAATCTAGAGACAGAGCACAGGCCTCTGGAATAATTCAGTCCATCACAAGCTTTCATTTTGTTCGTTTGTTGTCGTAACAGTGAAGTCCATCTACCACCCCGGCTGGTATGGGGAAGCACTTTTATCGTCAGCAAATGTGAGTGTTTAATAAATGCAGCACGCCAGTCCAGGTTTGCACCATTTCTATGAAGCATGGCTGTGCGTGCAGCTGATGCAGTGCCCCCTGTAGGTTATAGGGCAGGGATTTCTGGAACTTTGTCAGGTTTCCAGCAATAACACATGTACTCTTCGTCAAAAGACACAGTAGGATATTTATCGTCCTCAACCGATTGCTAACAGAGGACTGGGGGGTTGCCCAACTTAACGTCCATCTGAGTTACGGCACATTTTGTGAGGTCACGACCTTCTTATGACGTGCCAATTCAACAGTTTATGTCCTTGGTTAGATCTTTTAACACGAATGTGTGTTCTCTACGGTCTATTTTTGAGGATAAAACAAACTCGAAAAACATTTTCCATAAAAGAGTAATTATGTCTCTTCCATTGGAAGTGTAGACGGTGGCTTGCAAACCGAGCCTCAAGGGCGGTGTATTGAAGCGTTTTTTTTTGTTTTTTTAAATAACAATAAATAAAGGCGCAAGGAGGTGAAGTGAAATTCGCTGCACGTGATGTGCATGATGAGCAGAGTAAACTGAGAATTCATTTACATCCATATGATGTCTAATATATAAAGAAGATATAAGCACACCTGACACTAGGCCAAGGCTTCAGACTTTGGCACGCTCACGACGCTGCAGCGGCGAATAAACTGTTCCAACCTGTCATATTTGACGGGCTTTTTACTAGTTATTGAATAATACAATATCGAAATGTGAAGGGCTTTTGACCTAAGTTACTTCACTGATGATTTACGTGACTGAATGCATTGGCAGCAGAGCTGCACACAAGGTATCTTTGGTTGGAGCAGATGCTGGTCTGGGATGCTGGTGGACACTTTGCAGGACTACAACTGCTTGCTATTTCCCAATGTTCATAATGTTTTTGAGAATGTGTGCGACCTCCCCATCGAAAACAGTGAGTGTGAAAGGTGTGAGCAGAGTTCAGTTCCTGAAGGTGGATGTGAGGTGTATAATGAGCGAAGAGAGACTGACAGATCTGGCACACTTGTATGCACGTGTCGAGGGAAGGCTCTCTGTAGCCAGAGCGGGTGAGCAATTTGCTCGCAGGCGCCAGAGAAAGGCTGGAATTGCCAAAACAATCTGGAATCAGGAGATGGACTCCGGGGACTGTTAATATATTCAAAATTCCTTGCAAACATTTTTACCCCATCTGCCGATGCAGTGGGAGACGTGTGTGTGTGTGTGTGTGTGTGTGTGTGTGTGTGTGTGTGTGTGTGTGTGTGTGTGTGTGTGTGTGTGTGTGTGTGTGTGTGTGTGCGTGCGCGGGCGCAAAATATTTGCAATATGTCACGCACATGACGGATGTACCCAACATACCACTGTACAGCATGTGTACAATATGTACGTGTATATATAATATAACGCATAAAAATACAAGACTGGCACTCGCTAGAGCGCATACCTCCGCCTGGTGAACTGTTCATGTTTTGTATCCCACTGATAGGCCGGATCTGGATTCGAACCTGAACCAGAATCTCATTGCCTTGTTCAGAGTTGACCCTCCAATCCTCTCCATAGGAGGTAATCACGTTCATCTCAGTAGGAACTAGAACGGCACTCGGTGGAGCGCATCATACCTCCGCCGAGTGAACAGTTTACGTTTTGTATCCCACTGATAGGCCCGATCTGGATTCGGACCTGAACCAAAATCTAATCGGCTTGTTCTTGTCACCAAACCAACTCATCCGCCAAGTTTATTCATAACTCGCCTATAACTTTTTAAAATATGATGCTGTGGTGGACACGATGGCTCGCTGGCGCGGTGACATCATTCCGCGCACCAATGGGGTGTCGGCCATGCCCGAGGGGTAGGCGTGGCCTCGGGATATACACGGGACTCGCAGCCCCGAGCAAGTCAGTGCTACAGTTTGAGCTTTACAATAAAGACTCTTTTGATCCTACGCGTTGTGGCTTACCTTCTTTGGCAAACAGGTTGCGTGCGTAGCACCACGCTTCACTGGTGACCCCTTTTGGTTCAGTCGTCGCTGACCACAGAACGCGCCATGGCCAGCAACGCGGTCGCGGTAAAGCTCCCTGAGTTTTGGGAAGCACAGGCCGAGGTATGGTTCGTGCAGGCCGAAGCACAGTTCCAGCTTCGAGGAATAACGGCAGACGAGACGCGTTACTATCACGTGATCGCCGCCCTCGGGCCCGGCATGGCCGCCAGAGTCGTGTCCATCCTGCGGCACCCACCGGCAGAGCACAAGTACAGGGCGCTCAAACGTCCCCTCATCGCCACGTTCGGCCTCACGGAGTTCGAACGGGCGGACCGCCTCCTGGACCTTCCCGAACTCGGCGACAGATGACCATCGGTACGGATGGACTACATGCTGTCGTTGCTGGGTGACAAAGCCCCGGATTTTTTATTCCGGGCGCTTTTTCTACACCAGCTACCGGCACAGGTACGCCTCGCGTTGGCCGGTTCCAAAATAGGGGAACCCCGCGCTCTGGCCGTCGAGGCCGACAAGTTTTTCGCGGCTTGTGACACGCGGGCGAGCTTTGGTGCGGCCGTCGTGGATCCCGAGGCTGATGCGGCTGCACACCTCGTGGATCCCGAGGCTGATGCGGATGCACACCTCGTGGCCACCACCACGCCCCGCCCACCACCACTGCAGCGGCGAAAGCCGCGGCCTCAGCCGCTCCCGCCGCAAGCCTGGTGCCGTTTCCACGCCAGGTTCGGCCACAAGGCTAAGAAGTGTTGCCCGCCGTGCTCGTTTGGCAAGTCGGGAAACGACCAAGCCGACGCTCGGTAGCGGCCCTGAGCGTCGGCAATTCCGGCAGCCTCTTATTCATCACGGACACCTTGTCCGGGCGCCGCTTCCTCTGCGATACAGGAGCGCAGGTAAGCGTCATCCCAGCCCACGCGTCCGACAAACGAACCGCGGGCCGGGGCCCCGCGTTGCTTGCAGCCAACGGTACACCCATACGCACATTCGGGAAGCGCTGCCTCTCCCTGCGGTTCGGAAGGCAGCGCTTTCACTGGTCGTTCGTAACCGCCAGCGTACCCATGGCATTGCTCGGTGCGGACTTCCTATGTGCAAATGGGTTGTTGGTGGACGTGAAGCACAGACGGCTCGTCCAGGCCGAAACCTTTAGCTCGCTCGCTTGTTCGCTGAGCAGCTCGTTGAGCGGCTCGCTAAACGGTTCCGTCCCGGCGAGTTTGGTTTGTACGCTTCCGGCAGCGGATGACTTTACCCGCCTCCTCGCCAGTTTCCCGGCCCTCACGCGGCCCACCTTCTCGGCGGTGGCCGTCAAGCACGGGGTGGAGAATCACATCCCCACCGTCGGGCCACCGGTCTACGCCCGGGCACGCCGCCTCGAGCCGACGAAGCTCGCGGTGGCGAAAACGGAGTTCGCTACTCTGGAGCGGCTGGGCATCGTATGGCGCTCAAACAGCGCATGGGCATCGCCGCTGCACATCGTGCCGAAGCCCGGCGGGGGATGGCGGCCATGCGGAGACTACCGCCGCCTCAACGATGCTACCACCCCCGACCGCTACCCGGTCCCTCACATCCAAGACTTTTCCGCCCGGTTGGCGAAAATGTCCCTCTTCTCCAAGGTGGACCTCATCAGCGGATACCACCAGGTCCCCGTCAGGCCAGAGGACATACCGAAGACGGCCGTCATCACACCATTCGGCCTCTTCGAGTTTCTGCGGATGCCCTTCGGGTTGAAGAATGCGGCTCAGGCGTTCCAACGGCTGATGGACAGCGTCTTGCGCGACTTGGACTTCGTTTACGTCTACCTGGACGACATCCTCGTTGCAAGCGCGTCCCGTGAGGAGCACCTCCGCCATCTCCGCACGCTCTTCGAACGCCTGGGCCGGCATGGCCTGATCGTCAACCCCGCCAAGTGCCGGTTCGGCGTCGCCGAAATCGACTTTTTGGGGCACCGCGTCACCAGGCACGGGGCCATCCCCTTACCGGCCAAGGTGGAGGCGGTCAGGGGGTTTCCGCGCCCCCGCATGATCAAGGGGCTCCAGAAGTTCCTGGGCATGGTGAACTTTTACCACCGTTTCCTGCCCCGCGTCGCCCAGCTCCTGCGCCCCCTGCACGAGGCCCTTCGGGGGAAGCCGGGCAAAGGTGACGTTGCTTGGACCGAGCCGATGGACGCGGCGTTCGCGGGCGCGAAGCTCGCCTTGGCTAACGCCACCATGCTCGCGCACCCGGCGCCCAATGCACCGATCGCCTTCACCACCGACGCGTCGGACTACGCGGTGGGCGCGGTGCACGAGCAATGGGTGAAGGGAGCTTGGCAGCCGCTGGCGTTTTTTAGCCGGCAGCTCCGCCCGCATGAACGGCGGTACAGTACCTTCGACCGCAAGCTCCTCGGGCTTCACCTGGCGGTCCGGCATTTCCGCCATCTGCTCGAGGGCCGTTCGTTCACGGCCTTCGTCGACCACAAGCCCCTGGTTTTCGCGATGGCCAAGGTCGCCGAGCCGTGGTCGGCCCGGCAGCAGCATCACCTCTCGGCCGTGTTCGAGTACACGACAGACATCCGGCACGTCGCGGGGAAGGACAACCCGGTGGCGGATTGCCTTTCCCGGTTCATCGCCCACACGGTCCACCTCGGGATCGACTATGCCCGGATGGCGGCGGACCAGACCGCCGACCCCGACGTCCAGGCCTTGCGGACTGCCGTCACAGGCCTCTGCATCACCGAGGTGCCATTCGACGGCGTGGGCACGGCCCTCTTGTGCGACGTCTCCCTCGGCCGGCCTCGCCCCATCGTGCCCGCGGGCTGGCAGCGCCGGGTTTTTGACGCCATCCACGGCCTTTCCCACCCGGGCACGAAGGCCTCCCAGAGGCTGGTCGCCGACAAGTTCGTCTGGCATGGCCTCCAGAAGGCCGTCCGCGAATGGGCCAGGACGTGCCTCGCGTGCCAGCGCGCGAAGGTGCACCGCCACACCCAGGCCCCATTGGCCCCGTTTACTGTGCCCGAACATCGGTTCGACCACGTTCACGTGGACTTGGTGGGACCTCTGCCCCCCTCACGGGGGTTCACCCACGTCCTCACCATGGTGGACTGCACCACCCGGTGGCCGGAGGCCGTGCCTTTGGCGGCGACGACGGCGGCGGACGTCGCGCAGGCGTTCATCGCCACCTGGGTTGCCCAGTTCGGCGCCCCCTCGGACATCTCGTCCGACCGCGGCCCCCAGTTCACCTCAGAGCTCTGGGGGGCGGTAGCGCGGGGGCTCGGCATCCAGCTGCACCGCACCACGGCCTACCACCCCCAGGCCAACGGCCTGTGCGAGCACTTCCATCGCTCCTTGAAGGCCGCGCTCCGGGCCACCCTCCGCGACGACGGCTGGGTCGACAGGCTCCCCTGGGTCCTGCTGGGCCTCAGGACGGCGCCCAAGGACGACCTGCGCGCATCCGCGGCGGTGTTGGTCTTCGGACAACCGCTGCGGGTGCCGGGCGAGTTCCTCCCCGACTCCACGGCACCATGGTCCGCGTGCCTTTGGTCCGCCATGGTCCACCATGGTCCACCATGGTCCGCGCTCCGCACTGCAGGAGACCGCCCGGATGTTCGCCCCGGTGCCGACGGCGCACCACGGGTGCCCGCCAACGCACGTCGCCCCGGAGCTTCGTACGGCTGAGTACGTTTTCGTCCGCCACGACGCCCACCGGACACCGCTGCGACCCCCGTACGACGGGCCCTTCCGCGTGCTGGAGTCCGGGGCGAAGCATTTCACCCTGGACATCGGCGGTAATCCTGACTGCGTTTCCGTGGACCGCCTCAAGCCGGCCCACCTCAACGTGGACCACCCCCCGCAAGCGGCTCGGCCCCCGCGTCGGGGCGGACCCCCGGCACCGCCCAGCCCCGCCGGCACGCCACCCCCCTCTCCTGCACCCATTCCAGAGGCATCCCGGCATCCCAAACGCCGCCAGCCGCCAGAGGGCGCTTCAGCGGGGTCATCCGTTTGCCCCGCAAACTGACCCTTCAGGTGCGTGGGAATTCTGGGGGGGGCGCATGTGGCGGACACGATGGCTCGCTGGCGCGGTGACATCATTCCGCGCACCAATGGGGTGTCGGCCACGCCCGAGGGGTAGGCGTGGCCTCGGGATATACACGGGACTCGCAGCCCCGAGCAAGTCAGTGCTACAGTTTGAGCTTTACAATAAAGACTCTTTTGATCCTACACGTTGTGGCTTACCTTCTTTGGCAAACAAGTTGCGTGCGTAGCACCACGCTTCAATGCTATATGTCGCTTTTCACCCGATCTCTCAATGGTGAAGAATCACTTAAAATTAAATAATTATTGTAGCCGAATCCATATTCATATCTTCACCAAAATCGAAACGATTAGTCTTTTTCACACACACAACCTCTTTCACACACAAACATGCAACCAAGTTTCGTCCAAATCTGTGCACAACTTTTTGAGATATCCTGCTTTGTATCATTTTTGGCCCTATCTCCCAATGGTGAAGAATCACTTTAAAAATTCTACTTATTGGATCCGAATCCAGATCTTCACCAAAATTGAATCGATTATTCCTTGTCACACACATAACCTGTCCACCAAGTTTCGTCCAAATCCGTCCATAACTTTTTGGTCTTGTTCACAAAAGGACAAACGGAATGACAAACAGACAGATAGGGGTGAAAACATAACCTCCATCCACCTTTGGTGGCGGAGGTAAATATGTGGGCATACAATACACAGCTTATGATGTCAGGTAAAACAAAACAAACATGTCAAAGCAAAACCAAGACCAAAGCCAAATATGTGTGTAAACCATAATCTTTCATGTGCATGCGCAAATCACGACCCATGCATGTGTGTGTGCGTGCGGATGCATATGTGCATCACCACCACAGGTCCTCATCTTTCTCACGCCCCTCCTTCCTCTCGGGTCTTCCAAATCTCAGAACCCCCTCCCACTCAGGGCTGCCAAATTTCAGGTTCTCCTTCCACTCAGGTCTGCCAAATCTCAGGCCTCCCTTCCAGTTGGGTCTGCCAAATCACAGGCCCCCTCCCTGTGCTCCCATGTCCTCCTGGACGGGTTAGACTATAGTCAGCAAAATCCCTCAAGCTACAGGTGCCACCCACCAAAGCCGCCCACGAAGCTGTTGTATTTAGCACGTTACTGGATCTCATAGAGGCATAACATGGCATAAACAGTGCATTCAGAAAGTATTCAGACCACTTCACTTTTTCACATTGTGTTATGTTGCAGCCTTATGCTGCAATCGTTTAAATTCATTTTTTCCCTCATCAATCGACACTCAATACCCCATAATGACAAAGAGAAAACAGGATTTTAGAAAGTTTTGCAAATTTATTAAAAATAAAAAAAACTGAAATATCACATTTACATAAATATTCAGACCCTTTGCTATGACACTTGAAATTTAGCTCAGGTGCCTCCCATTTCTCTTGATCCTCTGAGATGTTTCTACACCTTGATTGGAGTCCACCTATGGTAAATTAAATTGATTGGACATGATTTGGAAAGGCACACACCTGTCTATATAAGGTCTCACAGCTGACAATGCATATCAGAGCAAAAACCAAGCCATGAGGTCGAAGGAACTGCCTGCAGAGCTCAGAGACAGGATTGTGTCGAGGCACAGATATGCGGAAGCCTACAAAAAATATTCTGCTGCATTGAAGGTTCCCAAGAACACAGTGGCCTCCATAATTCTTAAATGGAAGAAGTTTGGAACAACCAGGACTCTTCCTAGAGCTGGCCGCCCGGCCAAACTGAGCAATCGGGGGAGAAGGGCCTTGGTACGAGAGGTGACCAAGAACCCGATGGTCACTCTGGTTGAGCTCCAGAGATCCTGCGTGGAGATGGGAGAAACTTCCAGAAGGACAACCATCACTGCAACACTCCACCGATCTGGGCTCTATGGCAGAGTGGCCAGACGGAAGCCTCTCCTCAGTGAAAGACACATGAAAGCCTGCTTGGAGTTTGCAAAAAAGCACCTAAAGGACTCTCAGACTGTGAGAAACAAGATTCTGTGGTCGGATGAAACCAAGATTGAACTGTTTGGTCAACTCAAACTGTCAGTGATCCTTCTTTGTCTATCCCCAATCTGTCCAACTCTTCTCATATTTCCCTGCTCTTTTGTCTTTCTTTCTCCCAGTTGTCACTATATATTTGCTGGTATTTCATTGTGTTTTTCTTTTCTTTTTTGCAATTGTTGGGGCTGTATTCGTTGCTGTTTCAGTTTAGCGTGTGACATCTTCCAATCACACCTGTTTTTGGAAGTTTTTTTCAAGATGAGTGAGATACCTTTTTTGGTTTGTTGTGTTCATGCTTGTAACCAAATTGTATTCGGTAGTCTGATGAGCTTTTCCCGTACTCTGCTAATCCTACAGTCGGCGCTCTGTGCTCTTGATTGAGTTCCATCAGGTCGTCACCTCCTTTCCTCGGCAGGTAAATTCTTGGGATGCACTGATTTTTGTAGAATATTTTGTGGATAGTGAGTTTACTTGTTTTTATATCGAGTTTTTTGATATTTTGATGCAGTGTTTGCACAAATGTGCACTTGCACACTTATCTATCCCAAATTTCATTTGGATGTCGTTGGAGAACCTTTTCTATAATTTCAGTTGTTCTGCCAATTTTTCTGTCGTTCGGTGCAAAGAGTTTTAAATCGTCCATATACAGTAGATGTCACCTTTCCTGTTTCTTTGGACATTCCTTTATTGGATGTTAGGGTGTGTCCATGTCCTTGCTCATTAATGAGTTTACTTCGTGGGTCCAGGTCCAGGCAAAACAGGAGGGGGGAAAGCCTATCTCTTTGGAAGATCCCACGTCATATCTTTACTCCTGGTATTTCAACCTTTTCTTCTGAGTGCTGCAGGATTAGTGTGCTATTCCATAGATCCATGCCTTTCTCAATCAGCGTGAGTATTTTTTTTTTTTTTGGGGGGGGGGGGGGGGGGGTTTACCATTTACATTTGCATGCTCTTTATCATCCATGAATATGGGACACCGGCAAAAGCTTTTCTATAGTCTATCTATGCTGTGCACACTTTGGTTCTTCTTGTGTTGCAATTTTCAAGTATGGCCTTATTTGGTAATAGGTGGTCTGTTGTTCCATAACATCCTCTCATGCATCCCTTCGGTTCTGCCTCTAGGCCTCCTTGTTGTGCTAGGTGGTGGTACATTGTTTCTGTGATGATTCCTGTTAAAAGTTTGTATGTTGTTGGTAGACCGGTTATTGGCCCGGCATTTGTGGGGAAGTTCGCACTCTTCAGATTTTGGGATGAGGATGGTGTTACCTTCTGTGAGCCATTTATCCATTTCCTGATCCCCTTGGATAAGTTCAATGAATAATGCTCCAGCGTAGTGAATGTGGAGAGCATCAAATTGCTTTAACCAGAAGTTTGAATTACCATCTGGGCTTTTGAAGTTTACCATTTTGGAAGTTGTCTTATTACTGGGGGCATGTGTTTTTCCCTCGAGATGTTTTTTCTTTCCTTCCAGCTATCGGATCCATTCTATTTTCTTTTCTTTTTTCTTTTTTTTGTATACAAGATCGAGGCTCGTGTAAGAGCTAGCATCAATCACACAAAAAAAAAGGACACCCAAAACATATAATAAAGGGAGCGGGAGACAAGATGGGGAGAGAGAAGGAAGCACACAAGTACAACAGCAGAGAACAGGGACATCGGAAGATCTGAGGGAGGGAGAGGGCTTTGGGTGGAGGAGGCATCGGAAGGCGGGAAGAGGGGGTGGGTGGGAGAGGTATAAAACACATGTACACTGCTAGAACTTCCAGGAAAGACATCGGTATTTCAAAAAAAGTGGATCTGGGGGTGAATTAATGGGGGTAGAAGAAATCAAGGTTTCGGATGGAGGTCGGGGGAAGACAAGAGATGGTGGTGAACAGCTGTTTTAAAGACCTGGATGGAGGCATGGGATTGAAGAAAGTGAGGGAGTTTGTTCCAGAGGTGGAAAAAAAGAGGAATGAAAGAGTGAAGGTGAGCAGGGAGTCTTGATTTTGGCAATTTCACCAGAAGAGGGTTGCTGGCAGACCTTGTGCGACCTCTAGGAATATTTGGGAGGCAGAGCACAGTTAGAGCTGGGGGAGCAAGGCCGGATAGGAGTCGGTAGAAGACAGAAAGACCACCTACCTGCCTGCGGTGAGTGAGTGAAAGGCCCTCGTAGTTAGCTTCAAAGCGGGAGATTCCAATGATTATGTAAGCTTTGGTTTCAACAGCGTGAAGACGAGCTAGGTGTGAGGCAGGAGCACCGGCCCAGAGGGGAGAACAGTATTCCATCGAGCTGTGGATGAAAGCCTTGTATGTGTTGAGGAGCTCAGGTGTGCCAAGGAAGGCCTTCGCACAACGGAGGATGCCCAGTCGGCAACTGGCTTTGGAGGCCAGCTTGGAAATGTGGTTTTCCCAGGAAAGATCATGGCAGATAGTGAGACCCAAATGCTTGAGTGACAGAACTTCTTGGAGAGGATTCTTCAGAAAGTTGATGGGAGGGTTGTCCAGTCGGTCTTTTCGGGGAGACATAGCAAGAGTGTGAGATTTGTCAGGATTGAAAGACATGTTCCACATGTTTGACCAGTCTGTGATTTTGTCCAGGTCTGCAGAGAGTGAGGAGTCTGCAGACTGCCGATCTGAGGGATGAGGAATGGCATGGCAGAGAGTGGAGTCATCAGCAAAGAGATGGAGAGGATTTTCAAGAGAATCAGAGAGATCATTGATGAAGACCAGAAAAAGCACAGGGCCCAGAACAGCCTGTCTTGGGGAACTCCAGCCTGAACAGGAAGGGGAGAAGAGAGAAACCCATTCAGAGCCACACATTGACTACGACCAGAGAGTGGTCAAAATGGTCATTCCACCTCCTTATTGTGATATTTTGATCTTCATAAATTCCTTTCCAGAAATGTTCCAGTTCATCTTTTTCAGGAGGGAATTGCATTCTCATTCTGTATCCCAAGTTCACTGTGGAATCTTTTTGGGTTGTTTTCAAACATCTGGCCTTGTTTTCTCCTCATTTTAGCCTCGTCGTAGTTTATTATTTTCCTTGCTATCATTTTGAGAGTGTGTGTGTGTGTGTGTGTGTGTGTGTGCGTGCGTGTGTGTGTGTGTGTGTGTGCGTGTGTGTGTGTGTGCGTGTGTGCGTGTAGAGAGAGAGAGAGAGAGAGAGAGAGAGAGAGAGAGAGAGAGAGAGAGAGAGAGAGAGAGAGAGAGAGAGAGAGTGATCAGGCCATAGCTGTTTTACCATTTGAGCTTTTGTCGTCCAATTTTCAATGAACCTTTATTATGAGAATATGGAAAAGACGAATTAACAATTGGGTCAAAATATTAAAGGGCAAAGTCACAGTAAGTACAAATAGCCCTCATTAGCCTGTTTGCCACACAGTGAGAGACGGTCGTTTTTTAATTTATCACTTCCTTGTTTCTTTATTTTGTCAGCTTGCATTTTGAGATGCTTTTGAGTTTACGATTTGGGCTTTTGTGATCGAGTTTTCACCAAACCTTTATTCTAAGAATATGGAGAAAAGCAACTTAAAATTGTATTTTTATGCAATTTTTGGTCAAAGATGGTCACAGTTGAATGATGTCAATTGATGGTCAAAGCTCGTGATCGGTTGCGATACCAGATTTCAAAGTGACGTTTACTAGCGAGTGTTACTGTAGATGCCTCAGCATAATCACGAGCAAAGATCTCAATACGGGTGTCTTGAACTTTATTCCTCTCACAATACAGCGCTTGCTGTAAGGAAGTTACGAACTCCTATTGACACAGTATAAACTATTACGGTGCAAACAAAATACAAATAGTTAGAACAATGTCACATTATCTGATATATACCTCAATAGTTTAACTTTCCAATTGACAGAGACATATAGCATGATATAGTCAGGTTCACTATGTTTTTTCGTTCAAAATTTTGGTAGATTAGCAAAACTATACATTTCTGTGTTACGAATTCCGGATTTATGTGAATTACTATTCAGGTCATTTCTTATTAATGTTTATTCTATTAAAGGTTGTTGTGGTTAAATGGTTAGAAGCGCTCCTGGTAACAGCGCGACCGGAAACGGGATCGTGAACCAGAAGAAAAAAGGAAGACAAGGTCTGGAGAGAAAAGCGGCCATCATCTTCGACCAGCTCCGACGCGAGTCAAGTCGCCCTTTACCTGCTGTGGAACGCTGAGTTGGAAAAGCCCATCTGGCGAGAGGAGTTACCTGCGCGGGGTAATTACCTGTTACGTGTCCGGTTGCCGTGGGTTCCTGGACGGAACCAAGCGTCTGGCACAGTTCGCCTCAACGTCTACGAGAACGAGTACGGGTGGCGCCTGGGGCTTGGCGCGCTTGGCGAGCCGTTCACAGCCCAGAGGCCGCGATCACAGGCTCCGACCTCGGTGGCTTGCCGAGAAGGGGTCCGCTGCAGCAGCTGTTCCCGGCACGGGACGTGCACGTTTGGAGCACGTCAGGAAGGTGTCTGTTCAACCGCCCGCGTGCGGAGATCGAGCTACTGAGGCGCAGGGTCGGCGCGAACATCGCCATCCTAGTCGACCTTGTTCGGCCATTGACTTGAGATCGCGATTCGCCGGCGCGAATCGACCTTCACCTGGGTCGGGAGGGGCCCAGAGACATTGTGAGAGACATTGACCATTGAGGGTGCCGTGAGTGGGGTTCAAGGGGGGAATATATAAGATGGCCATCTTCGAAGTATTGTAGGAATGCATATGGAGGGTTGAAGTATTGTGTTGTTGATGATTCTTCTCAGGGGTGAATATATTGTTGATTGATCCGGATCCTTGGTGTGGTTTCCTTATTGATTTGGATTGTTTCCTTCGTTGGTCCACTGGAGGGTTTACCGAGTATTGATTGCGTTATGAAAGCGTATAAATCATATATCTTTCTGGCGGGGTTCCTCTCAGGGTCCGGGGGTCACCGAGACCAGGTGGTCCCAGGGAGGACCACGTAACAGAATTGGGGGCTCGTCCAATTGAATCGTCCGGGATATAAAATTGTATAAAATAATAAAATAATATTTTTATTAAATAATATTAATTAATTAATTATTAATTAGGAAAATTATAAGATTCCCTGAATTTAGTCTGGTAAATTTATGGGAAATTGTGGTAAAGTCTTGGGTGAAGGTTAACAGGTGTTACCAGTAGTCACCATGGCGTTTGTTGCACTGAACTTTGCGGTAACCCCTAGTGAGGCACAGTTCCGAGCATTACTAAAATCGGACCTCTTGAAATTGGCCAAACATTTTAACTTGGAGGTCCGAACTAATTTGAGGAAGGCAGAGTTGCAGACCACGGTGATACAGTCTATGGTGGGATTAGGAACATGGGATGAGTTAGCCTGGGAGTGGCTACCCGAAGAACCAGAAGACGTTGAGCTCCGGAAACTGGAGTTGCAATTACGGAGCCAGGAACGGATCAAAGAAGAAGAAAGGAAAGCAGAAAAGGAAAGAGCAGAAGAGGAAAGGAAAGCAGAAGAAAGGAGAGAAGAGAAACAAGCAGAGGAAAGGAGAGTGGAACGAGAACTCCAGGAAAGGTTAGAAGGGAGAAAAGCAGAGGAGAGGAGAGCTGCAAGGGAACTCGAAGCAGAGGAGAGAAAAGCCAAAAGGGAGTTAAAGGAACGTGACATGGCGCTTCAGCAAGAAATTAAATTCAAGGAGCTGGATTTAATGAGAGAACGGGGAGAGGTACCACCCTTGCTGACTGGGCAGACACCTAGCCAGAACACCTGGGATGTGGGCAGACATGTGAGGCTGGTTCCACCCTTCAGTGAAAAGGAAGTCGCTAAATTTTTTCCACACTTTCAGAAAGTGGCTCGACAGTTAAACTGGCCGGAGGAGTCCTGGACCATACTAGTGCAAAGTGTGCTGGTGGGTAAAGCTCAAGATATTTATTTGGCGCTACCAATGGACCAATGTGCAGATTATGAGGTATTGAAGAAGCACATTCTCAAAGCCTATGAGTTGGTTCCTGAAGCTTACCGGCAAAAATTCAGGAATGCCAGGAAGAGGGAGAGTGAGACCCATGTGGAGTTTGCCAGAGTGAAGGAAAAAATGTTTGATCGGTGGTGTGAGTCAAAGGGAGTCGGGAAAGACTTCGAATCATTGCGAGACTTGATCCTGGTGGAGGAATTTCAACAGTGTGTCCACGAGGACATCAAAGTGTACCTGCAGGAAAAGAAAGTACCAAAGTTGTGGGACGCAGCCACCATGGCAGATGACTATGCCTTAACACACAGGATAGGGGTCCACCAACCTAACTCCTCGCCTAGACTTCAGCAGGGGAGTTATGGAATACCCGGTGCGGAGAACGACAATACATGGCGGCGGCCTCGAGGTGATTATGGGGACAACTCTGATACCCCAACTGCTCGAAATCAGGGGGCTACGGGCCCAAGACAAACTTATTTTCCGGGGGGCCCGAGGCAGACCACGAGTTTTTCCTCCGGGCCTACTTGCGCTTTTTGCAAGAAACCTGGACATGTGATGTCCCAATGTTATGCGCTGAAAAAGGAAAATCAGGAGCGGAGTTCGACTAGTACGACTCCAAATGCAATGGCCATTGTGAGAAATCGCCATCAAAAGGGTTACCAACCATTTATTTCAGAGGGGTTTGTGTCACTGGATGGAGCCTCGACTAACCGGAGACCGGTTAGGATATTGAGGGACACAGGAGCACATCAATCTTTAATGCTTGAAGGCATCTTGCCATGGTCCGAGGAGACGGCAACGGGGGATAGTGTTCGTTTACAGGGGATCGGTGTATGTGTTAGTGCTCCACTTCATGTCATCCATTTGGAGTCCGATTTGGTGTCAGGACCGGTCACCGTCGGTTTACAAGCCACGCTTCCTGTAGAGGGTGTATCTGTGGTTATCGGGAATGATTTGGCCGGGGGTCAAGTTTATGGTAACCCAAGGGTTGGTAAAGAGTCCAGCAGGGAAAATAACACCACCCCAGCTCGGGATGGCGACAAAAGTACCAAGTTATTTGTAGGGGGACTGAACTTCAAAACAGAGGAAGAAGTTCTGACCTCTGTCTTCAACAGATATGGGCCGCTGGTGGAAGTGCGGTTGGTAAAAGACAGGGAAACGCAACAGTCAAGAGGGTTCGGCTTTGTCACGTTTGCAAGCACAAAAGACGCCAGAGAGGCAGAGAAGAATTGGAATGGCAAGGATTTGGAGGGTCGGACCATAACAGTAGGGAAGGCATTTCGTAGGCGTCGAAAGGTCTACAGGAGAGGACAACTGGCGGTTGTTTTGGTGGTGGCTGCAGCCGATAGTACTATGGAGGCTCCCAGAGTTACGGCATCTCCCGAAAGAATGATTATTATCAGAGCACTGGCCGAGAAGGAGACCGCCAGTCCGGTGACTACTGTGACAAGGGGTCCCACCATAATTATTAGGAGTCCGGAGAAGTTGAAGCACTGAATATGGCGGAGCCGCCGAGCCCAGATTCCTACACGGACTAACCGTGAACTCTACGTTCCTAAAGGCGTCCATGTAGTGAATACTCGGCTTGGCCTCCCGGAAAAAGTGCTATCGAGTTGCTTAACTTTGGCTCTTTGATCCACCCCTTAACCTTCATTCACAAGAAACTGACAGTCAAAGTCAGAGGGTCATGAGATGGAGTTTGGCTTGGCAGGAGTCCAACGGGAAATTGGACATGTAAAGGGCAGGGACAATGTCGTTGCTGGTGCTTTGTCCAGAGTGAATTACCTTTGGAAATCTCTGGGGGTTTTGTGAAATTTTGTTGCTTTATTTTTGAGATGTGAATTGTTGCTCGGGGGAACTGATGATTTCGGGTGTGAGTTATCTTGTTTGTTTATCAAAGTTGGCCTGCAAAGAAAGTTTTCGCGGTGTTCAAACTTTCTTTCTTGAAGGGGGGGGAGTGTTACGAATTCCGGATTTATGTAAATTACTATTCAGGTCATTTCTTATTAATGTTTATTCTATTAAAGGTTGTTGTGGTTAAATGGTTAGAAGTGCTCCTGGTAACAGCGCGACCGGAAACGGGATCGTGAACCGGAAGAAAAAAGGAAGACAAGGTCTGGAGAGAAAAGCGGCCATCATCTTCGACCAGCTCCGACGCGAGTCAAGTCGCCCTTTACCTGCTGTGGAACGCTGAGTTGGAAAAGCCCGTCTGGCGAGAGGAGTTACCTGCGCGGGGTAATTACCTGTTACGTGTCCGGTTGCCGTGGGTTCCTGGACGGAACCAAGCGTCTGGCACAGTTCGCCTCAACGTCTACGAGAACGAGTACGGGTGGCGCCTGGGGCTTCGTGCGCTTGGCGAGCCGTTCACAGCCCAGAGGCCGCGATCACGGGCTCCGACCTCGGTGGCTTGCCGAGAAGGGGTCCGCTGCAGCAGCTGCTCCCGGCACGGGATGTGCACGTTTGGAGCACGTCAGGAAGGTGTCTGTTCAACCGCCCGCATGCGGAGATCGAGCTACTGAGGCGCAGGGTCGGCGCGAACATCGCCATCCTAGTCGACCTTGTTCGGCCATTGACTTGAGATCGCGATTCGCCGGCGCGAATCGACCTTCACCGGGGTCGGGAGGGGCCCAGAGACATTGTGAGAGACATTGACCATTGAGGGTGCCGTGAGTGGGGTTCAAGGGGGGAATATATAAGATGGCCATCTTCGAAGTATTGTAGGAATGCATATGGAGGGTTGAAGTATTGTGTTGTTGATGATTCTACTCAGGGGTGAATATATTGTTGATTGATCCGGATCCTTGGTGTGGTTTCCTTATTGATTTGGATCGTTTCCTTCGTTGGTCCACTGGAGGGTTTACCGAGTATTGATTGCGTTACGAAAGCATATAAATCATATATCTTTCTGGCGGGGTTCCTCTCAGGGTCCGGAGGTCACCGAGACCAGGTGGTCCCAGGGAGGACCACGTAACATCTGGAATACTCAGAGAATGAGGAATCCAAAAATTAATGTTTGCATTTGCATAGACACCTTTGCGAAAATGACCCTCAGGACAGTGATGAAGATCTGTAAAAGCATATTCCTGAACGGTGTAGACCTAGTAGATCCTGTGTATAGGACTTATAGTTCAATCTGATAATAACAAGGCTGCTTTCTTGCTTTATAAACCCATACCTATAACTTCAAAGGACTTGCAATATCATGTATTATGTAATACAGTTATATCACAAATATAAAGACAATGGTTTTCAATTACCTTTGTTTGTTGCTTTTCTATAATCCTGAGCACTATTTTGAGGCCTTTATTGGATTCCTTAACCCAGAAAACATAGGATTAGCATATTTAATTAAGTTTCTAGGTTGACTAGAAGCCGAGGTAGCGCAAAATATTGTTACGGGACCGTGGCGAGGATGTTGTTTGCCGAGCGGATGGCCGCCGCGCCCGAAGTTACCCCGACTAACCCGATTCCTGAACGTTGGCCGAATCGCGCCACAGATATTCAATGGGGAAAAGACTAAAACGAAGGATGTAAAGAAGAAAGAAAGACAAAGGGTAAGGAATACAAATATAATTTATTTATTATTTACACAATTGAAAGAAACCAAGGAAGAAGGAAGGATAAGAAAATAAAATACAGAAGAGGAAAGGTGACACAGTGAAATTCTAGCTTATCTATTACAGTCTTAATTAACCCAGGGCCAGAATAAACAAAGACGGACTCACACGAATGGGGAATGGAGGCAGGAACGATTGGCTGGATCGGGAGGAAGGTTCAGCTCGGACCACAAGCTGGAAGGCTTGGCAGGGCGCACAGCAAGCCGGGCCTCGTCAGGCTGGGAGCGAGCAGGGTGACGTCGTGCACTTCTCTCAAGGCTTCCCCCGCGCTTCTCTCGCGCACTTGTGTTAAAGGCTTCCTTCTCGCTTCTCTTCCCTCCTTGCGCACTTCTGGTAAAACGGCCTCCGCGCGCGCTCTTTATAACGCCGTGGGCAAATCAAGCCACCGGCCTCTAGAACACGCCAATCGGTGAGCTCGCCTCGGCCCTGATTGGTCGGCATGGCCCTCTGACTCCACCCTTGATGACGATGGGCGGGCACGCCCAGGATTCGGCAGCTCCTCCCCCTTCTTCTCCGAGCCGACCTCGTGGCGAATGGAGTCGCGGAGGGAACAGTTGGCAATTGCGGCTTTGGGAATGGGAATGAAAGGGGATCTATCTATTTGAATTCGGTGCAATGGAGTGTCAATTAATGGAAGACAAGGCCTTACCCTACTACACAGAATAAGGAAATAACTGTCAACAAGGGGGAAATCTATGATTGGCTAACATGAGTGCTTATGAAATAACTACGGAACAACCTTTGACCTTTATACACAGACTGGAGGCAGGAGGGTCCAGAATAAAACAATAAAAAAAACACAATCCTCATATCCACAACACTGCACCCTCCTCCTCTTAGGCACGTCCCGGGCCTCTTACCTTTACTTTTAGTGTGGCACGTAGGTGTAGTTCCCTCTACATTTAACCTGACCCTGAGTGTGACAGTTTTAAAACATAAATAAATATGTCCCGCTGCTCCATTGCACCCTACCCAACAGACTCACGCCCACAGCTAACCGAATTGCGGAATGGTCTTCAAACTATACATTTACGGTGGGGGGCGCATTATTTACAATGACTCTACTTTATTTACAAAAACGCAACCCAGGACCTGTGATCGTTCTTTTTGGGAGGGGGAGACAGTCTGCCCTGCATCGATGCACCATGAAAGCACCCAAAAACGCACCAAAGCACCCTCAAGCACCAATCGGTGCACAGTCATCACTGTTCAATAAAAAATAAACCGACAAACCCTGCTGGTGGTCGCTTGCTCTTCGGCTCCCTCTGCTGGCTATTTGTTCTTCCAGATGTTGTCTTTCTTTCATTTTCTTACTGGCGGCCTATTGGTGGAAATAAACCTGCACAGAACGTGTCCATTGTTATTTATTTATTGCCCACAGGGCCGACTAGTGTGGTTCACCTGTGGGGCATAGGTGCCCTGTGACCAAGGTCCGCCAGCAAGATCTCGGGCCTTCATGGCCGGTTCCAGCAGAGAGGCCATGCCCCAACCCATGGGGTCCATAAGTGGTGCTCAGCCACAGACATGTGGTCCATAATGTGGTGCATCGATGCAGACAGCTGTGGTTGCGAGAGGTTCGGGCGCCCAATGGCGGACTCTCGCACGCTCCCCTCGGTGCCCAGTGGCACACAGTCCTCATGTGGGAGACAAGGGGGGAAAAGACAGATGAGCGAGGGGTAAGGTCACAAGGGTACACTTCAATAAAGGCAATGCAAGGCGAGGTGCGTATGGAGACGGAGCGGAGAAAAGCTCGTCCCTACCGTACGTCACCCCCCCTGTCACCTACTCTACCCTTGCCCTTACCCCATATTTACCACAATCTACACATTTACAAATTCATCACTATCGTCACGTCTTCCCCATATTTCCCCTACACCAAATTCGTTCCCACAATACCTCTAACCAAATTTGCGATCACCAATTCATCATCAATCCTCATAAGGAGGGAGAGATGGAACATCAGCACAATGTCACACCCATGTCATGATGCGTCTCACAATCCAAAACATTTGCACAATAAAAATAATAAAAACCACCTGGCATGGTGTGGAGGTACGTCATCTCAGGCGAGTGGATGTAGATGGTGCGAGGAGATTCTTAATCCTAACATTCCTTCGAAATGACTTCAATACACCTTACACTACCCGGGGTCTTTCCCTGCCAAACCATTGGCAATCTTACTCTATGTGGTTTTAAAAACCAAATTCCCATTGACCAAACTGTGGTGCTTCTCAATTTGGGGTCTCACTCCCCCGATACAACTCCCTGTGCCCTTGCACAATTTCCGGGCTGGGTCGTTTAGCTCTCCCAGCAGGTCTACCCACCTGCACACCTCCACCACTGCAGTTGCCACCCGAGCTTACCTAGCTCCTCACCCTAACCTATCTAACTGGGGAAGGCCCCTCCTGGCTCTGTCACCCCTCGGTGCCCTCTGGCACTGGGCTACCCGGGTCCGTCCTCCGGATCCTCGGGCCCCATCCACAACAACTCTACCGGCTCCCAGAGCCCACCTGCGGCCTCACCTGGCCGACATCCTCACAGTGGTGGAGTGCCCAACCAACTACACACACTAACAGGCTACACGCCCAGCCATTTCCACAACACTAATGCACCCATCCAAGTACCATTCTTCCACCACGCACCACAGATGCCAATATCCAACCACAATTTACCTGTACCCTGTACCTAACACTTACACTACCCTCCCTGGGTATTCGTGATGGGGTCCATCCTTCCCCCATTCACACCTTCGCACCATCCACTCCACTCCACAGTTTCCCCCATACTCACTCCACGACCATCCATTCCATACTCCACATACTCCAGACCATTTATTCCATACACCTGTTCTCCATTCACCTGTCGTTGCATACCTGTGCAATCACACCTGGTGCCACCTGCACCCTCCTTCCTTCCTGGACCATTTGGTCAGCACAATACACATCACTATCACTCACTCAAACACTGCTCCATACACCTGTCCCGTTGCACACCTGTGCAATCACACCTTTTAACCACACACACGGCATCATCTGAACTACCTGTTGCCCTGCTAACTTAGTGCTCCCCGTCTTCCCTTTAAACTAAGCACATACCACGTCATTATCATCCAATCTAATCTACCTGCGTCCCCACTACAGGTATCATTGTCACTACCTAATCTTAACGTTACCTAAGGTCATCTTCTCTAGATCCCTATCATTATCCTAACCCTCCCGGGCTAGTTTTCACTGCCAACCCCATAAAACTAGTGCTCCTTTGCCCCCGCTGTGAGAGATGGCAGAGTTGCCATCCCACCACATCGGGCATCTTTCACTATAAATTTTGCTTGTCCAAATTCAACAATTCAAAAATTTGCCAATCATCTGCCAATCATTCTACCAATCATCAAATTTTGCTTTGCAATTTCGGGTCCAAACCACTATCATCATCACCCGTCTACTCACTAGATCCTCTCGGCGCGCCAATTCGTTTCCAAAGCTCTGCTTCGTAAAGCCGAGCAATGAATGCGGGTGGTTCGTTGCCAGCGGATGGGTCCGTCCGGCATTCGGGGCAGTGAAGGCGGTCTACTCGGCCTGAGATTCCACGCACCATCGGGGCACGGGACCGTCCGATGCCCCAATCTCGGCCGGCCGGAGCGCGGCAACCACAAGGGGTCGCTGTGTCGGCCCTTCCAACCAGACCGCCTGCTCCGCCTGGTGGAGCTCGGACGCGACCGTTCCGAGCGAGGCCCAGCGTGGATCGCGTACGGCGGTTCTTTCGAAACCGCCGTGGTTCGGATCCCCGCTGGTCCTCGCGGCACGCGAAGCCCGGCATGCACCGAGGGCTCGCTTCGGCTAAACGTCGTCCTAACCGCTAACCCGGTTACCGTCGATGCTTCACCTGCATGCTCACATGCATACGCGACCCCTTTCACCCTCACCGAGCTCGGTGCTCCAACGCCACCCGTACACCCCGCGTACTTCGTTATTGCACGCGTTCTTTCGCTCACAGACTTTGTCACACACCTGACCACCGCACACCTTGACACACACTCGTCGTTCGCACACCTCACCAACACACCTCTTCGCGCCCCCTCCTCGGTCACCTCCTCGGTGACAACCACAGGTGTGCTCTCACTTGCACACCCAATCACGTGCCTCACTACCAATTCCAGTGTGCATTCCCACACACGCTCTACCATTCCAGGTGTGCATCCTTCCATTCCAGGTGTACATCCTCTCTCACCTGCCACAACCAACTCACGCTCCGTGTCACTCTTACTACTTTCACCACCACACTCGGTTGCGCATTCTCCCTTACTCTTGACAGCGCACTTTTTCCTCATGCACCCATCCGTTACACACCTTTCTCGCGCATCCTCTTGTGCACACTCTCCCGTTACACCCTCCGTAATACTCACCACAGGTGTGCATTCTCCCTTACTCTTGACAGCGCACTCTTTCCTCATGCACCCGTCCGTTGCACACCTTTCTCGCGCATCCTCTTGCGCACACTCTCCCGTTACACCCTCCGTAATACTCACCACAGGTGTGCATTCTCCCTTACTCTTGACAGCGCACTCTTTCCTCATGCACCCGTCCGTTACACACCTTTCTCGCGCATCCTCTTGCACACACTCTCCCATTATACCCTCCGTAACACTCACCACAGGTGTGCACTCTCTCATTACATCCTCTGTAACACTCCCCACTCCACGCTTCCATATGCCCCCCCCCCGCACACGCGCTACGACCAACTCACTCTCGACGGCACACTCACTCCTCGGCACGCACTTTTTCCTCACACACCCCAGAGTCGGACATTCTCGCAACCCTCCTCTCTCGTACTCCGTACCTGTCGCACACTTCACCAGCGGCCTCTCACGAACACCCGGGTCCACACCAACCCCCAAGCCGACTGAAGCTCCCCTCACATCATATACATTTCCGAATATATCGCCACTCACCTTGGCACCTCGTCTCCGCACCTCCTCTGCCACCTGCAAACTCTTTATCTGGTTAGCAAGCACACCATCACGATTTGAGCACCGACCTTGTACATAATTGCATCACTTCCTCCTTTATCTCCCTCTTAGTTTCCCTCCGTCTCTTCTTAATTTCACTCACCCCCTCTTCCACATCCTCTAACTTTTGCTTCACCTCTTTTATTTCCCGGTGCGTCTCCTCAATTTCGTCCTCTAACGCCACCTTGACCGTTTCTATGTGCAGCCTCACCTCCCGGTCCTTTGTCTCCATTACTTCTGTCACCTCGTCCAACCTCGTTGTCAGTCCCTCACGTACCATCTGACATTCCCTCTTCGTCGCTATCAAGTCGTCTTTTAGTTCTTTTTGTGTCGCTTTTAACCCCCCGATTATTGCAGTGTTCTTTTCCACTTGGTCCACGAGTTCCTTTTGTCCCACTGTCAGCTGTTCTACTCCCCTCGTCAGACCCTCTATGCCCCCCTGTAACCTAGCCGTATTATTCCTCACCTCTTTCTCCATATGCTTCTCACCTCGCTTTACCTCCTCGCGTACCCCCGAGACCTCCTCGCTTACACCTCGTCGTATTTCCTCCTTCATCTCCTCCATCTCTTTAGTAGATGCCGCCCTCATCTGTTCCAATTCATCCCTCTGAGCATCCAAGTTAGCGTCTAACCCAATTTTCACCTCCTCTATCTGGTTCCCCATCTGTTTGATTTCCCGGGCGGATTGCTTCCCTATTTCCCACAATTTGTCTTCCATCCTATTTTCTAGCCCCGTTAACCCATTCTTTACCTCTTTTATCCCGTTGTCTAACCCCTCAAATTTATTGTCCAACCCCTTAAAATTATTGTCTAACCCCTCAAATTTGCTGTCTATCTTCCCAATTTGGGCCCTGGTACCCCTCGCTTCGTCCCTCATTCTGTTTTCCAATCCTACATTCCCCATATGGATGATTGCCTGTATTTGCGCCATGAGGCCCTGCATGTCAAAGCCCGCTGGTAGCGCGGGCTCGGCTACCGCGCGCTCGTACGAGGCGCCATTTTGCGCCTGTCCAACCACGTGCGCGAGGGCGCCATTTTGTGCGCCTGATACTCCCTCAACCACCTCCTCATTGCTCTCCTCCATTTCCTTCCTCTGGTCCTGGGTTACCCCTAACCCCTCTTCTAGTTCCCCCACCGGCATCCCTTCGCCTTGACTAGCCATGGCGCGATTTCAAATTTCGGATTTTTCTAAAACAAAACAAAACAATTTCGGCCGCTCGTAATTTTGAGCGCGTTAAGCGCGCTTCGGGTCCAATCTCGCTCCCGACACCAATTGTTACGGCCAATAGTACAATTGGTGTCCCAAAATTTGGGCTACATAAATTTAGTCCCAGGTTCGAATCCCAACTCCTGACTACCAATTGTTACGGGACCGCGGCGAGGACGTTGTTTGCCGAGCGGATGGCTGCCGCGCCCGAACAGTTACCCCGACTAACCCGATTCCTGAACGTTGGCTGAATCGCGCCACAGATATTCAATGGGGAAAAGACTAAAACGAAGGATGTAAAGAAGAAAGAAAGACAAAGGGTAAGGAATACAAATATAATTTATTTACTATTTCCACAATTGAAAGAAACCAAGGAAGAAGGAAGGATAAGAAAATAAAATACAGAAGAGGAAAGGTGACACAGTGAAATTCTAGCTTAGCTATTACAGTCTTAATTAACCCAGGGACAGAACAAACAAAGACGGACTCACACGAATGGGGAATGGAGGCAGGAACGATTGGCTGGACCGGGAGGAAGGTTCAGCTCGGACCACAAGCTGGAAGGCTTGGCAGGGCGCACAGCAAGCCGGGCCTCGTCAGGCTGGGAGCGAGCAGGGTGACGTCGTGCACTTCTCTCAAGGCTTCCCCCGCGCTCTTGTGTTAAAGGCTTCCTTCTCGCTTCTCTTCCCTCCTTGCGCACTTCTGGTAAAACGGCCTCCGCGCGCGTTCTTTATAACGCCGCGGGCAAATCAAGCCGCCGGCCTCTAGAACACGCCCATCGGTGAGCTCGCCTCGGCCCTGATTGGTCGGCACGGCCCTCTGGCTCCACCCTTGATGACGATGGGCGGGCACGCCCAGGATTCGGCAGCTCCTCCCCCTTCTTCTCCGAGCCTACCTCGTGGCGAATGGAGTCGCGGAGGGAACAGTTGGCAATTGCGGCTTTGGGAATGGGAATGAACGAGGATCTATCTATTTGAATTCGGTGCAATGGAGTGTCAATTAATGGAAGACAAGGCCTTACCCTACTACACAGAATAAGGAAATAACTGTCAACAAGGGGGAAATCTATGATTGGCTAACGTGAGTGCTTATGAAATAACTACGGAACGACCTTTGACCTTTATACACAGACTGGAGGCAGGAGGGTCCAGAATAAAACAATAAAAAAAACACAATCCTCATATCCACAACAATATGTATTTTATGGCGGCCATTTTGAAAATCCAAAATGGTGGCCATGCAGGTGTCTGTGCAAATGCCAACATTGATTTTCGGATTCTCCATGCTCTGATGATTCCAAAAATGTACAGGTTTGCTAATCTCCCAAAAGTTTGAACGAAATTATATTTGTTACCATAGTGAACCTGACTCTTCATCACTGTCCTGAGTGTCATTTTCGCAAAGGTGTCTATGCAAATGCAAACATTAATTTTTGGATTCCTCATGCTCTGAGTATTCCAGAAATGTATAGTTTTGCTAATCTACCAAAATTTTGAACGAAATTATATTTGTTAACATAGTGAACCTGACTAATACATGAACTCAAAAGCACACGGCTTGGACCCAGAAACATGAAGGCTGAGGAGAAAACCGAAATTAAATAATACTAAAGCTTGACATTAAAACCCTTGAAGCCACATAATACTTTGTTCCATAGATGCCCGACATATTTATGCACTGAATTATAATGAAAGAATACCTTGTTGCCTCTTTATGCTGGGCTCTAAAGACGAGTTGCCGTGCTTAGATTATACGGCCATTCTCCCGTTCAAAGACGTGTGGGGAATGAATAAAAGGCGTTCGGACTACTTTCGAACATGGTCTAAAATCTTAATAATCAAACACGTACATTACAAAGTATTCCAATGCATAACTCTGGGCTTGACAAACTCATATTGTGGTAACAAAGTGTTCAACCTAAAGTATATTGATACAAATCAGGGGTAATAGACAGCATTATTTCCTGCAGGGGTATGTACACAAAGTTGCGATGTTGCGATGCGGTCCTCACCAAGAATGCCGTACTGCGTGACCGGAAATGCGTCAGAATCAATCAAGATATCAGTTGATTAAATTTAACATTACCAGTTGCAGTACAACGAAAATGAAAATATATCATATAACTAGCCGAAAGCACCCGGCGTTGCCCGGTTTCTTTTTGAATGAATTTACTACTATAATTCAGCTTTTACTCGTGGCCGTAAAAGATTGACTACTATAATCCAGCTCAGCTTTTAATTGCAAAATGGGCCCGGCCCGGCTAAAGCGGCCTTGACTGGCCTCGCCACCTAGCCTACAACCTTCCCGGGGCCCGTCCCTACATTTTTTGTTCTTTTTGAATGAATTTACTTCTATAATTCAGCTTTTACTCGCGGCCGGAGAAGATTGACTACTATAATTCAGCTCAGCTTTTAATTGCGAAATGGGCCCAGCCTGGCCGAGGTGGGTCTCGACCGGCCTCGCCACCTAGCCTATAACCTTCCTGGGGCCCGTCCCGACATTTTTTGTATTTGAGGTTTCCTCCTATCTTTCACCGTTCAGGAGATTAGCGCATGCAGACAAACAATCAAACAAACAAACAAACAAAAACTTTCTTTTATATATATATAGAAGATAGATGAGGCTACATTTGACAACCACCAACGGCAAATATAATTATACGATGTTGTCATTTACAGTTACACTTTGCTTTCTGCTAATAGTCTAGGCAAGAAATTCAAAAATGTGCTTATTTAAGCTGCATGAGGCATTTTTGAGGAAAAGCAAACAAATAGGTTTTTCTGAAAGGGATTTTCGTGCTGAATATGAATATCTTGTTTGTGTTTCCCAAAATTGCCTAATTAGGTCATTAATTAAGGTCAAAGGTCAATAATTGCAAAATTCAAGTTTTCACAGAAATTATTTTATTTTTAATATCCAATACAGTGGCGAAAAAGTTTATCGAGTATCTATCATATTAAGCCATATATCGTATGTCAAAGATTTGAATTTAATGGAAAATGTGAGAAGTTCGCTGTTCATGGGAAGAATTGTGGTACATGTGATAGGGACATGTGATATGTTCACATGTGATATGTTCGTGAGATGTGATATCACAACAAATGATATCATGTGATATCACATGAGATGTGATATCACAAGAACGTGAGATGATATATCATCTCGTGAGATGTGATATCACAAGAACATGTGATATGTTCGCTGTTCAGTAAAGCTGTTCAGTAAATGTGAGTGAGTGAGGGAACAGTAACTGTGAGTTCTGAACTGTGAGTTGTGGGAACTGAACTGTGAGTTCAGTAAATGTTCAGTAATGTGATGATATATCATCTCGTGAGATGTGATATCACAAGAACATGTGATATGTTCACTGTTCAATAAAGCTGTTCAGTAAATGTCAGGCACCAGAATCAATGCCACCATCCAGTGATGCTGCATATCACCATATACAGCGTGCAAATTACCAGAGCTTCATATGGAGAGAAGCGTGCAATCCCAACCCAGTAATTCCTTCCCCAATGGACTCTGCTGGATGGAAGCTGGCTGATGGTCTTCTCTCACCGGTGCTCACATCTTTACCCCATATCCCAAAAGCATGCAAGGGCATTGTACAGTGTGGCTGTACCAAGGGTTGCACCAGTGATAGGTGTTCGTGCAAGAAATGGGATTTGAAGTGCACGGACGCATGCAAATGCAGTGACTCGGAGACTGTAACATGCAAAAACAAGACTAAATAACGCCAATGCTAGGATATTGCCACAATACGGTTATTTGACACTTCATCAGTGTTGGTTTAAGGGGGTGAAATATAAATGTAAAAAATATATATAAAAAAGGTGACATATTCCTTTCTAATATATTGTTAGATATATTGTTGTCATATATAGAGAGGAAACCAAAATCAGTTTTGGTGGTCTACGTTGGAAAAGAGACAAATCCATTCGACCAAAATTGAACTGTTATCGAGATATTGGCAATTGAACCGTTATTGAGATATTGGCGATAGAATCAAGAATTCCTATCATATTTTTCATTTAATTTGAATATTCGGCACATAATATGACGTTTAATTTGAATGATATGTAGAAAATTCTTGTAAATTCATCTAGGGGACGTCAAATAGGACCTTACGAAAATTTCATAAAAATTCGCATTTTGTACTAATTAACCCTTGACCCTAATTGGTGGCTAATTATGCAAATTTCGCAAAACAAACAACAAAGTCTCATTCCCCTGAACCTAGGCAATGATGCTATGCCATATATTCTTTTCACTGGTGCATTTTGACATGAAACATCAAAGGGAAATCGACTGACATGGCACTCCGTAGAAAGGTCAACCGTTACGGAGATATTCTCCATAGAAGTGAAAATTTCTTTCACATTTTCCATTAAATTCAAATCTTTGACATGCAATGTATGGCTTAATATGATAGATATTGGAATATCTTTTTTTACCACTG
This sequence comes from Myxine glutinosa, assembly GCF_964187855.1. Classification (NCBI taxonomy): domain Eukaryota; kingdom Metazoa; phylum Chordata; class Myxini; order Myxiniformes; family Myxinidae; genus Myxine; species Myxine glutinosa. Next base: position 62,496,246 of record NC_136262.1, on the reverse strand, counting down.
TATTGAATATTAAAAATAAAACAATTTCTGTGAAAACCTGAATTTTGCACTTATTGCCCTATGACCTTAATTAATGACCTAATTAGGCAATTCTGGGAAACACAAACAAGATATTCATATTCAGCACAAAATTCCCTTTAAGAAAAACCTATTTGTTTGCTTTTCCTCAAAAATGCCTCATGCAATCACATTTGCTGGAAATTGAACCAGTCTATAAGATATCACCCTTGTAGTTTTGAGACAAAGTTCACATTTTTGGCTAAAATACATATCTCGAAATTTACTACTGAGTTAAGCACCTTTTTGAAACTGAGTTAAGCACCTGAGGTTACTGAGGTTACTGAGTTAAGCACCTTTTTGAAAATGAAAATTCCTCGGGATCCCCTGTCTATATCGTGAATGACACCCCACTGGTACACAACAAATCATTTTGATCACAATCAAAGGAGATAAAACGCACTAATGCGTCATATTCCGACCGTAATACGCAGTATTACAAATACATGATGGTAATTGAATGGGGAACAAAATGCCGCCTGAAAATCACGTGACACAGATTGGCCAATGACGTTGTGAAGTGGCGTTTGTTGTAAGCCAACAAGCGCCACCTGGTGGTATCCAGTATTACACGTTATCTTTTTTCAGCCGAGTACCTTTATAAAGAATGTTCAATTAAAATGTGAGTATGTCTATGAAGTATGTACTACTGGAATGTGAGTACATCAATAAAGGATGTACTATTACGAATGTACGTACGTCTATAAAGTACTAGCTGAGGTACCCGGCTTCGCCCGGGTTGAATAAGAATAAGACAAATATATGATGAAAAGAACATGTATATTTTAGAGCAATATCACAGTACATTTCCTACATGACGTTTTGTCTCGCGCCTGATTTCGCATCGCTCCAGGTTCTTCACCTCGCTTCAACCATTTTCACAACCATCCAGACGTTAATCTGGTGTGTGTGTGTAACGTGGATTTTGAGTGGGAATTTGCGGTTCGTCGATTGGGAGCCGTTGAACGTCCATACCCGAAGGTGTGATTTCCCAGCTGCCTCTTGAGGACACTTTTGCCTATCTTTGGCAGTGTGACTGTCAACCGAGCGGGATTCTGGTCTCGATACAACATCGTTCTGACGATCGCTTCAACATCACCCGTCCCACAATACCCAACCCGTCCCACAGTACCCGAGCCGTCCCACAATACCCGACCCGTCCCACAGTACCCGACCCGTCCCACAGTACCCGACCCGTCCCACAATACCCGACCCGTCCCACAACACCCGACCCGTCCCACAACATCCGACCCGTCCCACAACACCCGACCCGTCCCACAACACCCGACCCGTCCCACAACACCCGACCAGTCCCACAACACCCGACCCGTCCCACAGTACCCGACCCGTCCCACAGTACCCGACCCGTCCCACAGTACCCGACCCGTCCCACAGTACCCGACCCGTCCCACAGTACCCGACCCGTCCCACAGTACCCGACCCGTCCCACAGTACCCGACCCGTCCCACAGTACCCGACCCGTCCCACAGTACCCGACCCGTCCCACAGTACCCGACCCGTCCCACAGTACCCGACCCGTCCCACAACACCCGACCCGTCCCACAACACCCGACCCGTCCCACAGTACCCGACCCGTCCCACAATACCCGACCAGTCCCACAACATCCGACCCGTCCCCACAACACCCGACCCGTCCCACAGTACCCGACCCGTCCCACAGTACCCGACCCGTCCCACAGTACCCGACCCGTCCCACAGTACCCGACCCGTCCCACAGTACCCGACCCGTCCCACAGTACCCGACCCGTCCCACAGTACCCGACCCGTCCCACAGTACCCGACCCGTCCCACAACACCCGACCCGTCCCACAACACCCGACCCGTCCCACAACACCCGACCCGTCCCACAACACCCGACCCGTCCCACAACACCCGACCCGTCCCACAACACCCGACCCGTCCCACAACGATTGAAATGGCAGACTTTGCAGCACCGAGTCAGCTCTGACTGGAGCTAAAAAGCTTTGGACTCTCACAATCGGCAAAGCCAGAGGAGCCCAGGGCCTGGAAGCAGGATGAGGGGAGGTCGGAGGGTACGTTAGTCATTACCGTGTCTGGGAGAGAAGGACTTGCACGGATATGGGTTTGGGAGATTGTGGCTTGGGTCAGATTCCCAGAAGGAATTCGTAGCAATGCCGTTAACCACGATGCCGTTAACCACGATGCCGTCCATGGGCATTTCCACTGTGAACACCAACGTGCATTTCCTGGGTTTCACATGTGCTCCTGTAGCGCCGCACTCTTCCGCATTTGGGGAAGGTCGAGATTAAATCGACCGTCGTTGGTTAACCAAAAAAATATTTCCAACAGTTGAAATAATTATTGTTTCCAACAGTTGGAATTTAATGAAATTTGAATTCGAATAAAATCTCAACTTAAAAAAAAAACGTTTATTCGTTCTTGGCGCGAAAAAATGGCGCGCATTTTGTCATTATGTGCGACTTTACGTCACTCCTACGGACGTGAAAACATGTTTTCCTTAAAAATATATTTAAAATAAATAAAATAGTACATAAATTAACAATAAAAGAAGCTAAAAAACAATTTAAAATACAATAAAAAGCACATTAAAAATATATTAAAATGTACGTACAGTATACTGTACGTACGCGCAACCGCTGCTTCGCATTCACAACAGAGGCGACGTACAGTATTCCTTTACTGTGTCTGTGTTAGCCATGAGTCCGAAGTAGGATAATGCTAGTGTTTCCAAGCGTAATGTGGTTACGATGGACGATAAGGTAAATCTGATTAAAAGGTACTAGGGCATGCCCGTACTATATATATGCCCGTACTATATATATATCTAAAATTATATCCCCCCCCCCTCTATTTACATGAAATGGTTTGGTCCATTCGCAACGACCACAGAACCCCCCCCCCCCCCCCTCTATTTACATGAAATGGTTTGGTCCATTCGCAACGCCAAAGCGAACGGCGAACGGCTAAATCGCCATAGCTCGGTAACTACTTGTCCGATTAATTTCAAACCTTGAAAAGGCACATCCTCGGGTCCCCAGCAATATACCTGGCAAGTTTCAAGTATATCGGACCGGTAGTTGTCGAGAAACAGCGGTCACAGACAAACATACACACATACACACATACACACATACACACATACACACAGAGATTAATGGAATTATAGATAGACTAGGGCATTGCCCGTACTATATCTATATCTAAAATTATATCCCCCCCCTCTATTTACATGAAATGGTTTGGTCCAAAGCGAACGGCTTCCGGAGTTTGGTAAAGAAATCGCCATCGCGTGCACAAACGCGCAGGAAAGCGAATGAATCGCAAATTCGTTTTTATTAGTTTTAAAACATAGTTTAACGCCAACATAGCGCCAACATAGTTTGCAAACGTGAAATAAATGAATACGCTCTCAAATGTGCCGTCCGAGGCAGCGTGTGTTCGGCACGTTCGGCACACGCGATAACTCGCTGCTCGCTGATTGGTTGAATCGTTTTTTGGACATAGCTCGGTAAGTACTTGTCCGATTAATATGAAACCTTGAAAAGGCACATCCTCGGGTCCCCAGCAATATACCTGGCAAGTTAAAAGTATATCGGACCCGTGGTTGTCGAGAAACAGCGGTCACAGACAAACAAACGTACAAACGTACAAACGTACAAACAGAGATTACTGGAATTATAGATAGACTAGGGCATTGCCCGTACTATATCTATATCTAAAATTATATCCCCCCCCTCTATTTACATGAAATGGTTTGGTCCAAAGCGAACGGCTTGCGAGTACGGTGACAATCCCCCCCCCCCCCCCTCTATTTACATGCAATGGTTTGGTCCAAAGCGAACGGCTTCCGGAGTTTGGTAAAGAAATCGCCATCGCGTGCACAAACGCGCAGGAAAGCGAATGAATCGCAAATTCGGTTTTATTAGTTTTAAAACATAGTTTAACGCCAACATAGCGCCAACATAGTTTTCCAACGTGAAATAAATGAATACGCTCTCAAATGTGCCATCCGAGGCAGAGTGTGTCCTCCACGTTCGGCACACGCGATCGTTCGCTGCTCTCTGATTGGTTGAATCGTTTTTTGGACATAGCTCGGTAAGTAATTGTCCGATTAATATGAAACCTTGAAAAGGCACATCCTCGGGTCCCCAGCAATATACCTGGCAAGTTAAAAGTATATCGGACCCGTGGTTGTCGAGAAACAGCGGTCACAGACAAACAGACGTACAGACGTACAGACGTACAAACGTACAAACGTACAGAGATTACTGGAATTATAGATAGATGGAAAAGGTGGAAAAGTGTCGGTGACAGCGCATAGACCTCATCGCGAATCGGAACCGCAATGCATCATGGGATCGGAAAGGGGCAAATCCGCCGCCACAAACTGCACCATGGAATTGCAGCTGGCGCGGTTTTTTAAACCATTGATATTAAAATAAAAAGTCGCCTATAACCACCGGGATTTTATGCTGATTCCGAATCTGTGTCTAAAGCTTTTCTCCGATGTGTAGTTCTTGAGTTATAAGCGGACATCAAGACAGACAGACAGACACTCCTTTATATAGAGAGATTGCTATGAGGAAGGTGGGGTTTTTTTCTATAAACTACGTACTATTAGAATGTACATACGTTTATAAAGTACGTAATATTTAAATCAGGTACTTACTAAATACGTACTATTAGAAGTTTTTGTGTCGTCATCCACATAGTATGTACGATTGCAATATGAATCTATACAATAAAACCGAAAAGGTCGGTTTGTATGCTGTATGAACATAACCTACATCATCGATGCGACGATGCATCCTCTACACATCACACAAAACAAGTCCTGGCGAGGGTCTGCAATCTCTGATTGCTCTTTCGAGTTGGTTTTGTGACTGAAAAAAACTAATTAAAAAAACCAAAAATGCATTTGTGCTTTTGAACTGATTTTAAGCCATTGCTGCTTTTGTTATTCACTTTGTTGTATGTTTGAAAAATGGATGCTATTATTATTAAAATGAGCTTCTTTGAGCAAAATGCCATAGGCTAGCTTCTGGGAAGTTATTCACATTCATGTAAAAAAAATTCCCCCACCTTCTCCCTTCCCCACTCTCCCATCATAACCTCCATCTGCAACATCTCTGGATCCACCGCTGACCAACACATTGGATTCAACTGGAGAGAACATGGAGGTGCAACAATTACGCAAGTCGAGGAAATGTTTAACAGTGGGAAAAATCGCCATATGTCCATTAAAAAGGCATAGTATTGTGACCAACCAAATTGCATATCTTGCTGCTCACATATCCAGGTAGTGATTGGATGTTTCAGGTTTCAGAATGATAATTCACCATCCACAAGGATGGTGCAGTGCAGGTATAAGATGGGATTGTGGAACATGACGTGGAATCACAAATCTTCCTTACTTAACCACAAGAGTGAACAGAAACCAAGCTGAATAGTCATCCTTGGAATGCATCTGAAAGGCATTAGGAACTGCACAAAACTGCCTTCCATTTTGATTGAACTGTTACTAACCCTTTTGTATGAATGATATTATCCAGCAAATAAATCTTTGACTGAGGTTCAATTAATTGTGGCTAAGCAGCTGACTCGGTGACTCTTGTGGATTAGCACAGAATTTTGGGATTAGACGAAGATACCAGAACACAATGGCCCACTCTTTTCAAAAGGTATTGTGGAATCTTTAACATCCACAAACCTCTCGACTTCCAGAGTGCACTATTTTATTCTTCAATATTTTCAACAGGCAGTGATTTTGATTTTTTTTTTACACATCATTATTAACTATCATTATTGTCTCCCCCCCATACCATTCCTCTCCAATTCTCCCTCCCCCCTCCTCCTCCTCAAAGTTGCCTCCTCCCCACTTCATCTCCCGTCGATCTCATACCTCCACCTCCACCAACCTTCTACTTTCCTCTGCCCCCCCTCAAACAACCCCTCACTGTGCCTCATCCCTTCACCATCAAACCTTTCGTTCTCCTCATCCTTCCCTTTCTTGTAACTCTTCTGTAATCTCTGACACATCTCCAAGCTGAATGAACTGCTCTCCCTACCTCCCCCTCTCATCCTTCATCTTACCCTACCCCTCCCCTCCCCTGTCCTGTACCCGATGCTCCCCCTCTCTCTTCATTAACGGTATGGGGCCTTCGCTCAAACCTGACTGATCTCTCCATTCAGGTTGCTTCTGACAATCCACACTTGATCTGCCTAACAGAAACTTTCCTCCTTCAAGATGTCTCTGATTCCTTAATATCTCTTCCTGGTTACTCCCTCCTCCGTTATGATAGACCTGAGCCTCGTCCTGGTGGTGGGGTGGCTATCTTTATCAAAAACTCTCTTCCTCACTCTCCTTGCACTGCCCTCTCTCCACCGCACCCCCAGCAGTACCTCTGGCTACGGCTTCCTCTCCGCTCCCACCTTTTGTTCATATGTGTTCTGTACCGTCCTCCAAACAGTGATGACTCCATTTACATTTCACTGTCTGACAACATGGACCAACTTCTATCCACCCATCCCAACTCTCTCTTCCTCATATGTGGCGACTTCAACTGTCATCATGCCAGCTGGCTGGGTGTGGGTTCATCTCTCACCAGCCATGGCACCTCAGCAAAGGACTTCTGCGACTCACTGGGATTGACACAATCTGTCAATTTCCCGACCCGGATCTCAGCCAATGGTGTATCTTCTCTTCTAGACTTGGTTATGACAAACTTCCCTGCTAATGTCTGCTGCTCTTCTTCTGCTCCAATCGGTTCTTCTGATCATGTGCTTGTTAAAGTGGACATCTCTCTGGCCATTCTCAGAGAGCCTCCTCAGCGTTGACGAGTCTGGAATTTCACTCAGGCCAACTGGCACGGTCTTCAAGCAGCCATCAATCGTCTGGACTGGTCTCCCATCTCCACTGCCTCTGACATCAATTCTTCCTGGGAATTCTTCCAAAGCAAACCGCTCTCTCTCATGCACAGATTTATCCCATCTCGTCTTCAGTTGTCTTCCCCTTCCTCCCGTCCATGGTACACTGAATCGTGTGGTGAGGCAGTTGCCCTGAAACATCTTGCCTTTGCCTCTTGGAAGGCTAATCCAACTGAAGGCAATCTCAGTTCCTTCCACCAAGCTCGGAACAAGTGTGTGTCTACCCTCAGGAGTGCCAGGAAGCACTATCTCTCCACACTCAAGAATGAACTTTCAAACCTGTCTCCTTCCTCCAAATCCTGGTGGCGTCTGGTCAAATCCGTTTCTGGTGTTTGTTCCCCCTCCATCCCCTCCCGTACCTCAAATGGCTACACAGTTGACACCGCACGTGACAAAGCCGAATGCCTCAACTCTGTGTTTGCCCCATCTCTCTCTGTTCCCACCTTACCCAGTCGAACCCAACTGCTCCTGGACTCTGTGTCCTTCTCTCCTGACAAGGTGGAGGAGTTTTTGTCAAACCTCGACTCTGATTCTGCAACTGAACCAGACGGCATCAGCCCACGGGTCCTAAAATCCTGCTCTTCCGCTCTATCTCACCCACTCTTTCTGATATTTTCACCCTCTCTTTTGCTCAAGGTCATCTGCCAGCATCCTGGAAATCAGCAAACATTACCGCTTTACACAAAAAGGTGCAAAAAATAGATCCTTGCAACTACAGACCAATCAGCCTGCTCCCAATTATCAGCAAAGTCATGGAATCCATCATTGCTTCGGATATCAAATCCTTCCTCTTCTCCAATGGCTTGATCTCTGATCATCAATTTGGATTCAGACCAGGTCATTCTACTCTGGACATGCTGCTTCTGCTGTCTCAACAATGGATGGAGGTCCTCAATGCCAAACAGGAAATCAGAGCTGTCTCCCTTGACATATCACGTGCCTTCGATACGGTCTGGCACCCAGCTCTGCTCACCAAACTCTCCTCCTATGGTATCCATGGAAATCTTCATGCATGGCTTGCGGACTTCCTCTCTGGTCGTAGTCAACGTGTGGCCCTGAATGGATTTCTCTCATCTCCCCTTCCTGTTCAGGCTGGAGTTCCCCAAGGCAGTGTTCTGGGCCCTGTGCTTTTTCTGGTCTTTATCAATGATCTCTCCGTTGGTTGGATGTCAATGAAAGCTAGTCTGTTGGGAGCCGTTGGTGAGGTATGTGGATGGACAAAAGGACCACCGAGGCACTCGGAAACATGGTGGTGGGATGATGAAGTTGGAAAGAGGATTGACGAGAAGAGGAAGACGTTCAAGGAGTGGCAGAAGGCGAAGGGTAGGGAGCAGAAACAGCAGAGCATGAAAGTTATAAGGCAGCCAGGAAGGCTGCAAAGAAAGAGGTAGCAAAGGCGCAGGAGGCATGTAGGAAAATGTTCGGAGAACGCTTGGATTCGGAAGAGGGTCAGAGAGCGGTATTCAGGATTGCAAAGCAGATAGCGAAAGAGAGGTGTGATGTGATGGGGGTGAGCTGCTTGAAGGATGAAGTGGGACAAATCGTTGTCGACCCAGATGGAATTAAAGGAAGATGGAAAAGATATATGGAAATGCTGTTGAATACAGAGAATGAATGGGATGGCAACATAGAGAGTAACCCAGTTTTAGGACCGGCAGAGAAGATAACTGAGAAGGAAGTTGAGGAAGCGATAAAAGCAATGAAGGGTAGAAAAGCGGGAGGGCCGACGGGAGTTGTGGGAGATATGTTGAAGGCAGCAGGAAGTTGGGGTGTGAAGAGAATGACAGAGATCTGTAATCTGGTGGTGAAAGAAGGCCGCATTCCAGTGGATTGGGAACTGAGTACCCTCGTCCCTCTATACAAGGGGAAAGGTGATCCTCTGGAGTATGGCTCGTACCGAGCGATAAAGTTATTGGAGCATGGAATGAAGGTATTGGAAAGGGTGTTGGAGAGGAGGATAAGGAAGAAAGTGAAGATCGACGAAATGCAGTTTGGATTTATGCCAGGAAGAGGAACGACAGACGCGCTTTTCATTGTGAGGCAGTTGCAGGAGAAGTACATGGAGACGAGGAAGAAGTTGTTTCTTGGGTTTGTTGATCTGGAGAAAGCATTCGATCGGGTTCCACGCAAAGTATTGACATGGGCATTGAGGAAGTTAGGAGTGGAGGAATGGTTGATCAGAGTAGTGATGGCAATGTACAAAAGAGCGCGCACAGCTGTAAGGACGAAGGATGGGAACAGTAGTGAGTTTGAGGTGAAGGTGGGAGTGCATCAGGGGTCGGTACTAAGTCCACTACTATTTGTAACTGTGATGGAGGTGCTGGCTCAGAACGTAAAGGAGGGTTTACCGTGGGAGTTGTTGTATGCAGATGATCTGGTGTTGATTGCGGAAAGTATGGATGGACTGAAGGAAAAGATGAACACGTGGAAGGAATGTATGGAGACAAAAGGTCTGAAGGTGAATATCGGAAAGACGAAGGTGATGGCAAGTGGTAAAGCATGTGGTGAGGTGGAAAGAACTGGGAAGTGGCCCTGTGCTGTGTGTAGGAAGGGTGTCGGAGTGAACTCCATCCAGTGTACAATGTGCGCTGAGTGGGTTCATCAAAAATGTAGTGGTCTGAGAGGGTCATTAACCAGTGTGGCAGCTACATTCAAATGTAAGGTGTGCACAGAGGGAGCTGCAGATGGAGGAAATGTTGAGTTGGATCTTGGAGACGGTGTGAAGCTGGAAGGTGTGAAAACATTTTGCTACCTCGGAGACATGCTGAATGGAGAAGGTGGATCAGACTCGGCAACGGTTGCTCGAGTGAGATGTGCATGGAAGAAGTTTCGGGAATTGAGTGGCGTGCTGATGATGAGGGGAGTGTCGTTGAAGCTGAAGGGAAAGGTGTATGCTGCATGTGTGAGAAGTGTTATGATTTATGGGAGCGAGACATGGGTAATGAACGTAGAGCAGCAACGAAGGTTGGAAAGGGTGGAAATGCGAATGGTTCGACGGATGTGCGGAATATCGTTGAGAGAGAGGAAGACAAATGATGAATTGCGAAAGATGATGGGAATAGAGCCTGTGATTGATGCTGTGAAGAGGAACAGGTTGAGATGGTTTGGTCATGTGTTGAGGAAGGATGAAAGTGACTGGTTGAGAAGAGTGATGGAAATGAATGTAGAAGGAAGTAGAAGACGGGGAAGACCGAGAAAGACTTGGCTAAAGATGGTGGAAGAAGAAATGCGGGCAAGGGGGTTAACAAGGAGAGATGCAGAAAATAGGGCAAAATGGAGAAGATTGTCATGGGGACCGCAAGGCTAACCCCCGCTCTAGCAGGGAAAATGGCCTTTTAAAATGCATGTTGTGTTGTTGTTGTATCAATGATCTCTCCGACTCTCTGGAAAATCCTCTCTATCTCTTTGCTGATGACTCCACTCTCTGCCGCTCCATTCCTCTTCCCTCAGATCAGCAGTCTGCAGCCTCCTCACTCTCTGAAGACCTGGACAAAATCACAGACTGGTCAAACAAGTGAAACATGTCTTTCAATCCTGACAAATCTCACACTCTTACTATGTCTCTCCGAAAAGATCGACTGGACAACCCTCCCATCTACTTTCTCAACAATCCTCTCCAAGAAGTTCTGTCGCTCAAGCTTTTGGGTCTCACGATCTGCCATGATCTTTCTTGGGAAAACCACATTTCCAAGATGGCCTCCAAAGCCAGTCGCCGACTGGGCATCCTCCGTTGTGCGAAGTCCTTCCTAGGCACACCTGAGCTTCTCACCACATACAAGGCTTTCATCCGCAGCTCAATGGAATACTGTTCTCCCTTATGGGCCGGTGCTCCTGCCTCACACCTAGCTCGGCTTCACGCTGTTGAAACCAAAGCTTTCAGAATCATTGGAATCTCCCGCGATGAAGCTAACTCCGAGGGCCTTTCACTCACTCATGCCGGCAGGTTGGTGGTCTTTCTGTCTTCTACCGACTCCTCTCCCACGTTGCTCCCCCAGCTCTCTCTGTGCTTTGTCCCCCAAATATTCCTACAGGTCGCACAAGATCTGCCAGCAACCCTCTGATGGTTAAACTGCCGAAATCTCGGCTCTCTGCTCACCTTCACTCTTTCATTCCTCTTTTCTCCCGCCTCTGTAACAAACTCCCACACTCCCTTCAATCCCACTCCTCCCTCCAGGTCTTTAAAACAGCTGTTCACCACCATCTCTTATCATCCCCCATCCAAAACCTTGATCTTTTCTACCCCCGCTAATTCACCCCAGATCCACCTTGTTTGAAATTCCAATTTCTTTCCTGGAAGTCCTGGCAGTGTCCATATATTTTATACCTCTCCCACCCCCACCCCCCTTCCCATGCCTCCCCCCCCCCCCCCCAAAGCCCTCTCCCTCCCACAGTTCTCTCGATGTCCCTGCTCTCAAATGTTGTGTTTGTGTCCTTCCCCCTCTCTCCCCATCTTGTCTGCCGCTCCCCATGTTATATGTTTTATGTGTCGGTTTGTCTTTCTGTGTGATTAATGTTAGCTCTTTCACGAGCCTCGATCTTGTATACAAAAAACAAACAAAAAAAACTACATTAGAATGAACAAGTGATGTTTTATTAACTACATCTTACCTGAAAATCCCAAAACAAATACTTGAAGCCATGTAGTAAACTGCATAGAAGATGATGAGGCACATGCTTAAGTTGAAGATAACGATCTGAAAAAGTCACGCAAGTAACAAAGTTAACGCTGGCAAATAATGATCTGTTTTTTTCAACTTGTACAGCAATCATCTTACAACAATGATCATGTTTTTATGACCTGAAGTTAATGGGATCTGTAGAATCATACTCCATAGGATATCATATCATGGAATATCATAAGGGAAGGGGTTCTTTTTCTTCTTCCTATGCAGTACATGGCTGTGGGTAGCATAATTCCCTGGGGGGGAATTATTGGACTTACCTATTCATAAGCCTGGTGTTGGCTTAGCGGTTAGGGTGCCAGCTTGGGATCCTAGGATCCTGGGTTCGAATCCCGGTCGATTGCTGAATTAATGCCAGGGGGGTTGACTCAGCCTGTCATCCTTCTGAGGTCGGCAAATTGAGTACCAGTTCACTGGTAATTCCCTGTGTCGCAAGAGGCGACTAACAGGGTTGGTGGCCATAAAACATTGCTTCAAAAAGGGGACCAAGGTGCCCCGAAAATGGCCAACCCCTGCTCTGCAGGGAAAAATGGCCTCTAAAGGTGGTTCCTAATGATATTCATGTTGATGAAATGCCCTCTCACTCGGTAGGTTATAGCAGGATTTTGTAATTTGGCCATGGTGCCGGTGATAGCTCGACTAATTCTTGCAAAGGGCACGTCGGCTCTTTAACATCCACCAACTACTGCTATAGCAAACAGGACGCCCAGTTTAATGTCCATCTGTGTGACATTGCTCACATTAATCCCTCATCCTGCCTGAGAAACACGAGGTTGATAGTTTATACCTGTGCCAAGATTCAAATTCAAGCTCGGCAGCTCTAAGGTGAGTGTTCATACTGCTTGGCTATTCTTGCCAGCCAGGGAAGGGCTACCCTTGTGAAAATGATTCATTTAAAGAACTATATTTGTGATGCATGTATACGATATCCTATATGGAGCCAATTACAGCTGGCTTATTAAGAGTATTGATCAAGTTTGTTGGTCGGTCTTTGTACTGCCACTGATCGATCAATCAATCAAAACATTGATCGATCAAATCAAATCATTGAGATCTCGCGAGATCACGGCGAGGTCACGTCTTTTCGAAGCTGCTCCATGCGCTCACGCTTTCGAAGCTAAGTGATATTTCTCAATTGTGTTTTTGTCGAGACTGTATCTATCTTTCGGTGTATGTACCTATAGCGTATCTTTTGGAAAATTTTCGGTGCTAATTTTTCGTACATGTATACACAATCGTCGGTTAATGGTATCGAGTATTCTGCGGCCTAGTACTCGTAGGCTTAGACTACCGTACCGTCTCCGACCTTGTGGTTTGTTTTTCTCTCAGCGATTCGTCGAATGCGCTGAAATTATTTTCGTTCTCTGTTTCGTACCAGTCGTTCACCCCGTACCTCCCTCCTTGTTTAATATCTGTACTCACAAAAAAAAAAAAAAAAAAACCCCCCAAAAAAAACATTTCCTTCCCAGGTCTTATTCGTTTATTTGTTGTTCTTTTTGTTCGTTCGTTCTTCGGTCGCGATCACGCGGTTAGAAATGTATAATCTCTCCCCTAAACAACTATTTTCTCTCATATATTATAACACCCTTTTCTTCTTTTCCTACAAAAGGATGCTTTCGTCTTGCTCACCAAATCTATTCATTCCAAAAAATATATATAATACCATCTCTTACAGTTCCTCCTTTCTACATTCCCTAAACTATCCAGAACTCCATCCCTCCTCCAGTGTCCTCAAACGTATTTTTGACTCGAAGGTCTCAAACTCATTTTGCAAAAAATGTTCGTTTCCCATGAATCGTACACTTTTCAAAATCCAATCTCACCCCTCCCCTCCAAATCCTCCCCATCACCCATCCCTTTCAAATCTCCCCCCTTGCCCCTTCCCTCCCCTCCCTCCTAAACTCCTCCCACACCCCTCCCCTCCGAGACTCTCCCTCGCTCCTCCCCTCCTAGACTCCCCTCTCACCCCTCCTCCTCAAAGCATCCTCCCTGCTTCTTCCTCCTTCCAACTTTCACCTTCATCTCCCCAAACCTTCTGCCTTGCTCTTCCCCCTCCTCAAATAACACCTCACTGTGCCTCACCCAATCTCCATCAAACCTTTTGTCTGCCCCATTCTTCCCTTTCTCCAAGCTATTCTGAAATCTCTGACACACCTTCAACAGCTCTCCCTACCTCTTCCTCCTCTTCCACATCTTACCCTACCCCTCCCCCCCCCTGTTCTGGACCCGATGCTCCCCCTTCCTCTTCATTAACGGTATGGACCTCAAACATCCGGGGCCTTCGCTCAAACTTGACTGACCTCTCCATACAGGTTGCTTCTGACAAACCAGATGTGATCTGCTTAACAGAAACTTTCCTCCTTCATGATGTCTCTGATGCCTTGGTATCTCTCCCAGGTTACTCCCTCCTCCGGTATGATAGACCTGAGCCTCGTCCTGGAGGTGGGGTTGCTATCTTTATAAAAAACTCTCTTCCTCACTCGCCCTCCACTGCCCTCTCTCCACCTCACCCCCAGGAATACCTTTGGCTACGGCTTCCCCTTCGCTCCCACCTTTTGTTCATATGTGTGTTGTACCGTCCACCAATCAGCGATGACTCCATCTACATCTCACTGTCTGATAATATGGACCAACTTCTATCTACCCATCCCAACTCTCTCTTCCTCATATGTGGTGATTTCAATTGTCACCATGCCAGTTGGCTGGGTGTGGGTACCTCTCTCACCAGCCATGGCTCTTCAGCAAAGGACTTCTGCGACTCACTGGGACTGACACAATCTGTCAATTTCCCGACCCGGATCTCAGTCAACGGAGCATCTTCTCTTCTGGATTTGGTTATGACAAACTTCCCTGAAAATGTCTGCTGCTCTTCTTCTGCTCCAATCGGCTCATCTGATCATGTGCTTGTCAAAGTGGACATCTCTCTGACCATTCTCAGAGAGCCTCCTCAGCGTCGACGAGTCTGGCATTTCACTCAGGCCAACTGGCACGGTCTTCAAGCAGCCATCAATCATCTGGACTGGTCTCCCATCTCTACCGCCTCTGACATCAACTCATCCTGGGAATTCTTTCAAAGTAAATTGCTCTCTCTCATGCACAGATTTATACCATCTCGTCTTCAGTTGTCATACCCTTCCTCCCGTCCATGGTACACGGAATCTTGTGGTGAGGCTGTTGCCCTGAAACAACTTGCTTTCGTCTCCTGGAAAGCAAATCCAACGGAAGGAAATCTCATTTCCTTTCACAAAGCCCGAAACAAGTGTGTGTCCACCCTCAGGAGAGCCAGGAAACAATATCTCACCATTCTCAAGACCGAACTCTCTTATCTGTCTCCCTCTTCCAAACCCTGGTGGCGTCTGGTCAAATCTGTTTCTGGTGTTTGTTCCCCCTCCATCCCCTCCCTCACCTCAAACGGCTTAACGGCTGACTCCGCACGTGAAAAAGCTGAATGCCTCAACTCTGTGTTTGCCTCTAAATCTTGTGTCCCAAACCCATCCCTCTCTGTACCCACTGTACCCAGTCGTACCCAGCTGCTCCTGGACTCTGTGTCCTTTCCTCATGACAAGGTGGAAAAGTTTCTGTCAACCCTCGACTCTGATTCTGCAACTGGTCCTGACGGCATCAGCCCACGGGTCCTAAAATCATGTTCTTCTGCTCTTTCACTCCCTCTTTCTGTTCTCTTCACCCTCTCTTTTGCTCAAGGTCATCTGCCATCTGCTTGGAAATCAGCCAACATCACCGCTTTGCACAAAAAAGGTGCAAAAACAGATCCCAGCAACTACAGACCAATCAGCCTTCTCCCAATTATCAGCAAAGTCATGGAATCCATCATTGCTTCAGATATGAAATCTTTCCTCTTCTCCAATGGCTTGATCTCTGATCATCAATTTGGTTTCAGACCTGGTCACTCTACTCTGGACATGCTGCTTCTGCTTTCTCAACAATGGATGGAGGTCCTCAACACCAAACAGGAAATTAGAGCTGTCTCCCTTGACATTTCACGTGCCTTCGATACGGTCTGGCACCCTGCTCTACTCTCCAAACTCTCCTCCTTTGGTATCCATGGAAATCTCCACGCACGGCTGGCGGACTTCCTCTCTGGTCGTAGTCAACGTGTGGCCCTGAATGGGTTTCTCTCATCTCCTCTTCCTGTTCAGGCTGGAGTTCCCCAAGGTAGTGTTCTGGGCCCTGTGCTTTTTCTGGTCTTCATCAATGATCTCTCTGACTCTCTTGAAAATCCTCTCTATCTCTTTGCTGACGACTCTACTCTCTATCGCTCCATTCCTCATCCCTCAGATCGGCAGTCTGCAGCCTCCTCACTCTCTGCAGACCTTGACAAAATCACAGACTGGTCAAACAAGTGGAACATGTCTTTCAATCCTGACAAATCTCACACTCTTACAATGTCTCTCCGAAAGGACCGACTGGACAACCCTCCCAGCTACTTTCTCAACAATCCTCTCCAAGAAGTTCTGTCGCTCAAGCTTTTGGGTCTCACTATCTGCCATGATCTTTCTTGGGAAAACCACATTTCCAAGCTGGCCTCCAAAGCCAGTCGCCGACTGGGCATCCTCCGTCGTGCGAAGTCCTTCCTTGGCACACCTGAGCTCCTCACCACATACAAGGCTTTCATCCGCAGCTCAATGGAATACTGTTCCCCCCTCTGGGCTGGTGCTCCTGCCTCACACCTTGCTCGGCTTCACGCTGTTGAAGCCAAAGCTTTCAGAATCATTGGAATCTCCTGCGATGTAGTCAACGCCGAGGGCCTTTCACTCACTCACCGCAGGCAGGTTGGTGGTCTTTCTGTCTTCTACCGACTCCTCTCCGGCCTTGCTCCCCCAGCTCTCTCTGTGCTCTGTCCCCCCAATATTCCTTCAGGTCGCACAAGATCTGCCTGCAACCCTCTTATGGTTAAACTGCCAAAGTCTAGGCTCTCTGCTCACCTTCACTCTTTCATTCCCCTTTTCTCCCGCCTCTGGAACAAACTCCCCCACTCCCTTCAATCCCACTCCTCCCTCCAGGTCTTTAAAACAGCTGTTCACCACCATCTCTTATCGTCCCCCATCGAAAACCTTGATCTTTTCTACCCCCGGTAATTCACCCCAGAGTCCTTGCAGTGTTCATATGTTTTAATCCTCTCCCACCTCCCCCCAAGTCCTCCCGATGTCCCTGCTCTCAAATGTTGTGTTTGTGTCCTTCCCCCTCTTCCCCCTCTCTTTTGTGTCCTTCCCCCTCTCTCCCCATCTTGTCTGCCGCTCCCCTTGTTTTTTGTGTTTTGTGTGTCGGTTTGTCTTTTTGTGTGATTAATGTTAGCTCTTTCACGAGCCTCGATCTTGTATACAACAAAAACAAAAAAACAAAAAAAAAAAACACAACATTTATTTCCTTCAAGAAAAGCAACAGGTATAATGAAGACATTTAAATAGCTGAAGGAGGCTGAATCTCCAAAAGCAAGCTTGCTTGTAGGGGAACGCCCTTACACATACAGATAAAAAAAAATTATGAAATTACATCAAACTACATAACATACACTACATGACCAAAATTATGTGGACACTCCTTCTAATTAGTGGATTTGGCTGTTTCAGCCACACCCATTGCTAACAGGTATATCTAAGCAAAATTGCCTTCCATCAGTGGCTTGCCAGTGGGGAGGGTGACTGTAACACCTAAAAACAACAGGTCTGCAATCTCTATAGACAAACATTGGCAGTAGAATGGGTCTACTGAAGAACTCAGTGACTTTCAGCGTGGCACCGTCATATGATGCCACCTTTCCAACAAGTCAGTTTGTCAAATTTCTGCCCTGCTGGAGCTGCCCAATCAACTGTAAGTGCTGTTATTGTGAAGTGGAAACGTCTGGGAGCAACAACAGCTCAGCCGCGAAGTGGTAGGCCACACAAGCTCACAGAACAGGACTGCCGAGTGCTGAAGCGCTTAGCGTGTAAAAATCGTCTGTCCTCGGTTGCAACACTAACTACCGAGTTCCAAACTGCCTCTGGAAGCAACGTCAGCACAATAACTGTTCGACGGGAGCTTCATGAAATGGGTTTCCATGGCCGAGCAGCCGCACACGAGCCAAAGATCACCATGCGCAATGCCAAGCATCAGCTGGAGTGGTGTAAAGCTCGCCGCCATTGGACTCTAGAACAGTGGAAACTCTGGAGTGATGAATCACGCCTCACCATCTGGCAGTCCAAAGGACGAATCTGGGTTTGGCGGATGCCAGGAGAACGCTACCTGCCCAGATGCATATTGCCAACTGTAAAGTTTGGTGGAGGAGGAATAATGGTCTGGAGCTGTTTTTCATGGTTCGGGCTTGGCCCCTTAGTTCCAGTGAAAAGAAATCTTAATGCTACAGCATACAATGACATTCTAGACGATTGTGTGCTTCCAACTTTGTGGCAACAGTTTGGGGAAGGCCTTTTCCTGTTTCAGCATGACAATGCCCCCATGCACAAAGACCTGACCTCAACCATACAGAAATGGTTTGTTGAGATCGGTGTGGAAGAACTTGACTGGCCTGCACAGAGACCTGACCTCAACCCCATCGAACACCTTTGGGATGAATTGGAATGCCGACTGCGAGCCAGGCCTAATCGCCCAACATCAGTGCCCGAACTCACTAATGCTCTTGTGGCTGCATGTGGCTGCATTAAAACCATTAGGTACCTTTGCATCACCTGATGCCCGTTTTGATCAAGTGCACATTGATTAGTCGGTCCTCTTCCACCATCTGGTGGTAAAACATATCTACTCGAGTGCGTTGATCATTACCCTGCGCTCGCGAAGCGAAAAGCGGGGTTAAGCAATCGGTGCGTACATGTGCCGTATGTCTGCCGTGTGCCGTGTGCCGTACGTGTGCCGTATTTGCATGGAAGCAAATCCCCGCAGCAATGTTCCAACATCTAGTGGAAAGCCTTCCCAGAAGAGTGGAGGCTGTTATAGCAGCAAAGGGACCAACTCCATATTAATGCCCATGGTTTTGGAATGAGATGTTCGATGTTCTGGTGTCCGCATACTTTTGGTCATATAGTGTATATAAATAAACCATGGTATAGATGGAAAAAAAAAATCATGAGCAAACAATTTCACAGGATGAATGAGTGGATCAGTAGATCAATAAAATCAATGGAAAGCACCACTGTGAGAAATTCAATGGACAAAGATTCAATAGCAGTAACATGTAACCCAGCGCTACCTGCTGCATGGTCAGGTTGTCGGCGAGTAAACTGACTTCCATCAGTGGCTTGCCAGTGGGGAGGGTGGCTGTGACACCTAAAAACAACAGGTCTGACAAACAACGATTGAGCTCCCTTTGGGAGCCAATGGCCATTTCAGTAAGGTGATTGAGTCTCTTTAAAAAAAAAAAAACACCCATGTGGTTGGACCGGTTCGTAGCAGGAAGGGCATCTGACAGTAAAAACAAAGGTCCAACACGAACATGAATCCAGTGGTTTCAGAAGGACTAGGGCGTCCCCTTTAAGCAACGCACGGCAGCGACCCCCAGATGTTGTGAGAAGTGGGAAAGGGGTAGTGTCCAGCTGTGGCTGCGGATAAAGTGGCATGTTGTGAAAAATAAGAGCCTCAGAGTTGGAACATGGGATGTTGGTACAATGACAAGCAAGGGGAGATAGTTGCTGGACACCATGATGAGTAGAAAAGTTGATATATTGTGTGTACCGTAGATGAAATGGAATAGGAAGAGTACAAAATAACGAGAAGGCTACAAATTGTATTACTGAGGAGAACAGACAATTAAATGGAGTTGGAGTCATATTCATGGAGGAGTGGAAAGGGAAAGTTGTGGAAGTGAGGAGAATTGGTGATAGGTCGCTACTCCATCCACTTCCTTCATTGGTGTGGTCACATCCCAGTTAGTCGGTGATGTGTCTGCAGCAGCTACATCCGACATGCAACTACTTAAAACCCAAATTGACCAGATAACTGCCCAAGTGCAGGCTCTTACATGTCACCTTATGGAGGAGCGTGGTCCTAGACTAACCCATATCAACATGCAGGAGACTGAGTCACAACAATGCATAGTCCTGGTGCACAGCAACATGCAGGAGACTGAGGCCTAACAATGCATAGCCCTGGTGCACAGCAACATGCAGGAGACTGAGGAACAACAATGCATAGTCCTGGTGCACAGCATCATGCAGGGGTGTTTGCTAGTATCGTTGGCAATTTGGGGAGAATGCACACAGGTGTGTTCAGCCTTGCAGTTTTCACAGCCAGCCCTGTTTCACAGTCGGGAAACGCCACAGCCAACGATTAGCAGCGACGTCAGTCTGGCGACCAACAACCCAACAACCAAGTCGCTTATCTTTCATCAGTGACAGGAACACTGACCGACTCCCGATTTTTAGTTGACACTGGAGCTGAGGTCAGCATTTTACCCACAGCTGTTATGGACAAACTGAAACCAACAAACTCTCCAAGCTGTCCACAAATCTACCATTTCTACATACGATGAACGATCGATAACTGTCAGTCTTGGCCTGAGGCTTGTTCCCAATGTCTTGAAGCATTGTGGATCGTTGGTGGATGTCAAAAACCTTGAGCTTGAGGGTAGGCAGTTTTGTGTTTACACTGACCATAAGCCGCATGCTTCCAGTCAAAACCTGATCGCTATTCACCAAGGGAGGTCTGACACCTTTACCACCGATATATACGTCATGTATATATCGGTGGTAAAGATCTGATCTGCGCATGCGCAAGATTGGAGGTCTCGTATCTTCAAAGCTGTCCATGCGCGCTCGCTTTCAAAGTTAAGTAACTTTTCACAATTGTGTTTTTGTCGAATCTGTATCTTTCTCTCGGTGTATGTAACTATTGGTGTGTCTTTAATAGTATTCTTGGTGTTGGTTTTTCATACCTGTGTACAGAATCGTCGGTCTTTCGTATCGCGTATTCTGAGGCCTAAGTGTAGTACTAGGCTACCGTGTCCGACCTTGGCTTGAGGCTTTGTTTTTGTCTCAGCGGTTCTCCGATCGCGCTGCAATTACTTTCTGGTCTCTGGTTTTCCCAGTCTTTTCACCCCATACTTCCTTGTTTTAAAATCTCCTCAAAAAAAAAAAAAACCAAAAAAATATTTCCTTCTGTTCTTATTCGTTTATTCGTTCTTATTTGTTCGTTCGTTCTTCGACCACGTTGTTTGTGATCACGTGATCACGTTGTTAAAAAATGTCTAATCTGTCCCCTGAAGACCTATCTTCTGTCATATTCTATAACACCTTTTTCTTCTTCTTCTATAAAAGGATGCTTTCGACTTGCTCACCAAATCTATTCATTCCAAAAAAAAATTCCATCTCTTATAGTGCATCTTTCATTCATTCCCTAAACTCTCCAGCACTCCACCCATCCTTCAGTGTCCTCAAACGTATTTTTGACTCGAATGTCTCAAGAAACTCATTTTGCAATAAATGTTCGTTTCCCATTAATCGTACACTTTTCAAAATCCAATCTCACCCCTCCCCTCCAAATCTTCCCCATCACCCCTCCCCTCCAAATCTTCCCCATCACCCCTCCCCTCCAAATCTTCCCCATCACCCCTTCCCTCCAAAACTTCCCCATCACCCCTTCACTCCAAATCTTCCCCATCACCCCTCCCCTTCAAAACTTCCCCATCACCCCTCCCCTCCAAATCTACCCCTTTGCCCATCCACTCCAAATCTTCCCCAACACCCATCTCTTTCAAATTTTCCCCCTTGCCCCTCCCCTCCAAATCTTCCCCATCACCCATCCCTTTCAAATCTTCCCCCTTGCCCCTCCCCTCCAAATCTTCCCCATCACCCCTTCCCTCCAAAACTTCCCCATCACCCCTCCCCTCCAAAACTTCCCCATCACCCCTCCCCTCTAAATCTACCCCCTTGCCCCTCCCCTCCAAATCATCCCCATCACCTATCTCTTTCAAATCTTCCTCCTTGCCCCTCCCCTCCAAATCTTCCCAATCACCCATTCCTTTCACATCTCCCCCTACACCCCTCCCCTCCGAGACTCTCCCTCGCTCCTCCCCTCCAAGACTCCCCTCTCACCCCTCCTCCTCAAAGCGTCCTCCCCGCTTCTTCCCCCTTCCAACTTTCACCTTCATCTCCCTCAACCTTCTGCCTCGCTCTTCCTCCTCGTCAAATAACACCTCACTGCATCTCTCCCAATCACCATCAAACCTTTTGTCCGCCCCATTCTTCCCTTTCTCCAAGCTATTCTGTAATCTCTGACACACGTTCAACAGCTCTTCCTCCTCTTCCACATCTTACCCTACCGCTCCCCCCCCCCCTGTTCTGTATCCGATGCTGCCCCTTCCTCTTCCTTAACAGTATGGACCTCAAACATCCGGGGCCTTTGCTCAAACCTGTCTGATCTCTCCATACAGGTTGTTTCTGACAAACCAGACGTGATCTGCTTAACAGAAACTTTCCTCCTTCATGATGTCTCTGATTCCTTGGTATCTCTCCCAGGTTACTCCCTCCTCCGGTATGATAGACCTGAGCCTCGTCCTGGAGGTGGGGTTGCTATCTTTATAAAAAAAACTCTCTTCCTCACTCGCCCTGCACTGCCCTCTCTCCACCTCACCCCCAGGAATACCTTTGGCTACGGCTTCCCCTTCGCTCCCACCTTTTGTTCATATGTGTGTTGTACCGTCCACCAAACAGTGATGACTCCATCTACATCTCGCTGTCTGAGAATATGGACCAACTTCTATCTACCCATCCCAACTCCCTCTTCCTCATATGTGGTGATTTCAACTGTCACCATGCCAGTTGGCTGGGTGTGGGTACCTCTCTCACCAGCCATGGCTCTTCAGCAAAGGACTTCTGTGACTCACTGGGACTGACACAATCTGTCAATTTCCCGACCCGGATTTCAGTCAACGGAGCATCTTCTCTTCTGGACTTGGTTATGACTAACTTCCCTGAAAATGTCTGCTGCTCTTCTTCTGCTCCAATCGGCTCTTCTGATCATGTGCTTGTTAAAGTGGACATCTCTCTGACCATTCTCAGAGAGCCTCCTCAGCGTCGACGAGTCTGGCATTTCACTCAGGCCAACTGGCACGGTCTTCAAGCAGCCATCAATCATCTGGACTGGTCTCCCATCTCTACCGCCTCTGACATCAACTCATCCTGGGAATTCTTCCAAAGTAAATTGCTCTCTCTCATGCACAGATTTATCCCATCTCGTCTTCAGTTGTCATACCCTTCCTCCCATTCATGGTACACGGAATCTTGTGGTGAGGCTATTGCCCAGAAACAACTTGCTTTCGTCTCCTGGAAAGCAAATCCAACGGAAGGAAATCTCATTTCCTTTCACAAAGCCCGAAACAAGTGTGTGTCCACCCTCAGGAGAGCCAGGAAACAATATCTCTCTGTTCTCAGGACCGAACTCTCTTATCTGTCTCCCTCTTCCAAATCCTGGTGGCGTCTGGTCAAATCTGTTTCTGGTGTTTGTTCCCCCTCCATCCCCTCCCTCACCTCAAATGGCCACACGGCTGACTCCGCACATGAAAAAGCTGAATGCCTCAACTCTGTGTTTGCCTCTAAATCTTGTGTCCCAAACCCATCCCTCTCTGTACCCACCGTACCCAGTCGTACCCAGCTGCTCCTGGACTCTGTGTCCTTTCCTCCTGACAAGGTGGAAAAGTTTCTGTCAACCCTCGACTCGGATTCTGCAACTGGACCTGACGGCATCAGCCCACGGGTCCTAAAATCCTGTTCTTCCGCTCTTTCACTCCCTCTCTCTGTTCTCTTCACCCTCTCTTTTGCTCAAGGTCATCTTCCATCTGCTTGGAAATCTGCCAACATCACCGCTTTGCACAAAAAAGGTGCAAAAACAGATCCCAGCAACTACAGACCAATCAGCCTTCTCCCAATTATCAGCAAAGTCATGGAATCCATCATTGCTTCAGATATGAAATCTTTCCTCTTCTCCAATGGCTTGATCTCTGATCATCCATTTGGTTTCAGACCTGGACACTCTACTCTTGCTTTCTCAACAATGGATGGAGGTCCTCAATGCCAAACAGGAAATTAGAGCAGTCTCCCTTGACATATCACGTGCCTTCGATACGGTCTGGCACCCCGCTCTGCTCACCAAACTCTCCTCTTTTGGTATCCATGGAAATCTCCACGCATGGCTGGCGGACTTCCTCTCTAGTCGTAGTCAACGTGTGGCCCTGAATGGGTTTCTCTCATCTCCTCTTCCTGTTCAGGCTGGAGTTCCACAAGGCAGTGTTCTGGGCCCTGTGCTTTTTCTGGTCTTCATCAATGATCTCTCTGACTCTCTTGAAAATCCTCTGTATCTCTTTGCTGCTGACACTACTCTCTGTCGCTCCATTCTTCATCCCTCAGATCGGCAGTCTGCAGCCTCCTCACTCTCTGCAGACCTGGACAAAATCACAGACGAGGCAAACAAGTGGAACATGTCTTTCAATCCTGACAAATCTCACACTCTTACGATGTCTCTCCGAAAAGACCGACTGGACAACCCTCCCATCCACTTTCTGAATAATCCTCTCCAAGAAGTTCTGTCACTCAAGCTTTTGGGTGTCACTATCTGCCATGATCTTTCCTGGGAAAACCACATTTCAAATCTGGCCTCCAAAGCCAGTCGCCGACTGGGCATCCTCCGTCGTGCGAAGTCCTTCCTTGGCACACCTGAGCTCCTCACCACATGCAAGGCTTTCATCTGCAGCTCAATGGAATACTGCTCTCCCCTCTGGGCTGGTGCTCCTGCCTCACACCTAGCTCGTCTTCACGCTGTTGAAACCAAAGCATTCAGAATCATTGGAATCTCCCGCAATGAAGCTAACTCCAAGGGCCTCTCACTCACTCACCGCAGGCAGGTTGGTGGTCTTTCCGTGTTCTACCGACTCCTCTCTGGCCTTGCCCCCCCAGCTCTCTCTGGGCTCTGTCCCGCAAATATTCCTACAGGTCGCACAAGATCTGCCTGCAACCCTCTTATGGTCAAAGTGCCAAAATCAAGACTCTCGCCTTCACTCCTTCATTCCTCTTTTCTCCCGCCTCTGGAACAAACTCCCTCACTCTCTTCAATCCCACTCCACCCTCCAGGTCTTTAAAACAGCTGTTCACCACCATCTCTTATCTTCCCCCATCCAAAACCTTGATCTTTTCTACCCCCGCTAATTTCACCCCAATTCCACTTTTTTGAAATACCAACTTCTGTCCTGGAAGTCCTTGGTGTCCTTGTGTTTTATACTTCTCCGTCCCCCCCTTCCCACGCCTCCTCCCCCCAAGCCCTCTCCCTTCCACACATCTCCCTGCTCTCAAATGTTGTGTTTGTGTGCTTCCCCTTCTCTCCCAATCTTGTCTTCCGCTCCCTCTTTTTATATATTTTGTTTGTCTGGTTGATTTGTTTGTGAAGTAAATGTTAGCTCTTTCACGAGCCTCGATTCAGTATACAAAAAATACCAAAAAAAAAAAATGTGAGCAGTCAGGAGAATACTGCAGTTGATGCTCTCTCACGGCTCAATATCAACACCCTCGACACAACAACCTCCATCTATTTCAACTAGCCTGCCACGGCTCCACATCGCTCAAGTTCAGTGAGGTCCCTCTCATTATTTCTGATGGTACTATTGTTGGCGACCAATCCACCTGCATTTCTCATCCATATCTTCCCGCTGAGTTCAGACGCGCCATATTTGATGCTTTGCACAATCTCACTCATCCTGGTATCAGAGCAACGCAGCATATTGTGACTCGACGTTTTGTCTGGTGTGGAATGAACCGTGATGTGAGAAACTGGTCCAGAGCCTGTCTGCGGTGTCAACGAGCAAAAATACATCGTCACACATTAAAACCATTAGGTACCTTTGCATCACCTGATGCTCGTTTTGATCAAGTGCACATTGATTAGTCGGTCCTCTTCCACCATCTGGTGGTAACACATATCTACTCGAGTGCGTTGATCATTACCCTGCGCTCGCGAAGCGAAAAGTGGGGTTAAGCAATCGGGTATATATGTGTGCCGTGTGTGTACGTATGCCGTACGTGTGCCGTGTGCGTATATGTGCCGTGTGCGTATATGTGCCGTGTCTGCATTTTAAAAATTCATTTTCTTGGCAACCGTTGGTCCGATTGACATGAAACTTTACCGTAGGAGCGTCTCTGCCTGTAGATTTTTTTGCTGATAATTATGACGTCATAGGTCACGTGGTACGGACGCCATCTTGGAAAAACGTTACACCTCTATATCTCCCAAACCGCTTAATGGAAAAAATTGATATATGGCTGATTGTCAAGTACACCCCATGGGGAATAAGATATGTTCATGATGTCATAGGTCATAGGTGCATCCATTATGACGTCATAATTCAACAAGTACAAGCTTGATTTGATCAGTATGAAAAAAAAAATCCCTCTGCAACTGTTAGTCCGATGAACACTAAATTTTCAGAATATGAGCGGCTCCTCCTGTAGAATTGTTCTAATGAAAATTATGACGTCATTGCTCACGTGGTACGGGCACCATCCTGGAAAAAACGAAAAACATTGCACCTCTACATCTCCAAACTCACTCCACGGAAAAAATTTAAACATGGCTCATTGTAAAGAACTCCATGTGGGGAAAAGGTGTTGTTAACGATGATGTCATTGGTGCCTTAATTATGACGTCATAATTCGCCAGGGACTACGCAACCTTAGTCTGATCAGTTTGAAATATCTTGAGTGTGATCTATGAAACAATTATATTAGAGGATATTAAATGATGATGTCATCGCTCACGTGATCTGGCAGCCATATTGAATCAAAGAAAAAAAAACCCTTCAAAAACAGAAGAGTTGTCTCGTACCAAGTTGACTGTGCAGGCAGGGTAAGTATTCAATGAATACCATCTAGTTTACATATATTTTTTATATCTCTGCCACTGAAGGAAGATGGAGGTTATGGTTTCACCTCTGTCTGTCTGTTTGTTTGTTTGTTTGTTTGTGAACACGACATCTCAAAACGTTGTGGACGAATTCGGACGAAATTTGGTGGAGAGGTTGGGTATGTGACAAAGCCGAAATGATTAGATTTTGGTTAAGATCCGGATTTGTTTCTGGATCTGAGAATTTTTAAGTGATACTTCACCATTGAGAGATATGGCAAAAAAACGATAAAAATCAAGATATCTCAAAAAGTTGTGGACGGATTCAGACGAAACATGGTGGACAGCTTGGCTGTGTGACAAGGACTAGTTAATTCGATTTTCGTGAAGATTCGAATCTGTATCCGGATCAGAGGATTTTTAAAGTGATTCTTCACCATTGAGTGTGGGCCCAATATTGGAATCTCCCGCGATGAAGCTGATTGTGAGGGCCTTTCACTCACTCACCGCAGGCAGGTAGGTGGTCTTTCTGTCTTCTAGCTCCCCCAGCTCCTATCCGGCCTAGCTCCCCCAGCTCTACCTGTGCTCTGTCCCCCAAATATTCCTACAGGTCCGCCAGCAACCTGCCAGCAACAAGATCTGCCAGCAACAAGACCTGCCAGCAACAAGATCTGCCAGCAACCCTCTTTTAGTGCAATTGCCAAAATCAAGACTCTCTATTCACCTTCACTCTTTCATTCCTCTTTTCTTCCGCCTCTGGAACAAACTCCCCCACTCTATTCAATCCCACTCCTCCCTCCAGGTCTTTAAAACAGCTGTTCACCACCATCTCTTATCTTCCCCAATCCAAAACATTGATCTTTTCTACTCTGGTTAATTCACCCCAGATACACTTTTTTGAAATACCAACTTCTTTCCTGGAAGACCTACCAGTGTCCACGTGTTTTATACCTCTCCCACTCGCCCCCCCCCCCCCTTCCCATGCCTCTTCTCCCCAATCCCTCTCCCTCCCACAGATCTCCCGATGTCCCTGTTCTCTGCTGTTGTACTTGTGTGCTTCCCTCTTTCCCCATCTTCTCTCCCGCTCCCTTTATTGTATGTTTTGTGTGTCCGTTTTTTTGGGGGGGATTAAAGTCTCCCACTCTCACACGAGCCTCGATCTTGTATACAAAAAAAAAGATAATATGTAGCATGATATCACAAAACGTTGTGGACGAACGATGCCAAAACCTGGTGGATGCATTTGGTAAGTGACAAGAACAAGCCAATTAGATTTCGGTTCAGGTCCGAATCCAGATCGGGCCTATCAGTGGACATGAAACGTAAACTGTTCAGCCTGGTGGAGGTTGTTTTCTACAGAGTGCCCTTCTAGTCATTGAGGTGATTATTTCACAGTTTACAGGTATAGAAATTACCATTTTCAAATGCTATACAGTCATACCCCGTTTTACACCATTTCGACCTACATCAAATCCGACTTTACGCCACTCTTCTAGAGTAAATTTCAGTTCAGCGAACGTCATTATGTGCGACTTTACGTCACTCCTACGGACGTCAAAAAAAAAAATTTCCTTAAAAATATATTTAAAATAAATAAAATAGTACATAAATTAACAATAAAAGAAGCTAAAAAACAATTTAAAATACAATAAAAAGCACATTAAAAATATATTAAAATGTACGTACAGTATACTGTACATACGCGCAGCTGCTGGTTCTCATTCAAAACAGAGGTGACGTACAGTATTCCTTTACTGTGTCTGTGTTAGCCATGGGTCCTAAGAAGGATAATGCTAGTGTTTCCAAGCGTAATGTGGTTACGATGGAAGATAAGTTAAATCTGATTAAAAGGTATGAAAAAGGTGAAAAGTGTCGGTGATAGCGCATAGACCTTATCGCGAATCGGAACCGCAATGCGTCATGGGATCGGAAAGGGGCAATAGCAAGTATACAGCCAAAATAAGTCAAGACCTACTCTCAAGTGCCTTGTTGGTATTACACCTAGCGGAACAATTTCATACATTTCCAAACCTACAGGAGGAAACACGTCGGACAAAAAAGTTGTAAAGATGACGAACATTGTAGACAAGTTCCAGCCCGGCGATATTTGTATGGCCGATCGAGGTTTCAACATTCAGGAACTGTTCTTGCATAAACAGGTTGTTTCTCTTCTCCAATGGGAACCCCCCTTTCCCTCTAATATTTCTTTAAATCGCTGGATTTTAATGCCAAAAAACGCTGAATTTCTTTCACATTAGCCATCTTCCTTTCCGTAAACACAGCGTCGATCATAGACAGACGCTTCCTCTTCTGGGTTCGTGTTTACATTTGCCCCCTTTTTGATGCCATCATGCTTTGTGGTGGAGCGCCCTCTGTTGATATTTACCGATTCGCGATAAGGTCTATGCCTTAGGGCTGCCACGGTCGACGGTATCGACCATCATTCCTGATAGGGAACGTATTCTCGCATACGTCACTGAAAAAGCGCCGCCGGCTAAGACTGCTAAAATGTGTGTTTGTGTTCAGAAGAGACGCCATGTTTAAGGTGAATAACATAATCATTAATTTTTCAGGAGAGCACATACACGTTGAGGCATGCTGTTCACGAGATTTGCCAAGGCTTGGACAGGAATCGCTTGCCATGTAGTTACAATAGCCTGCTGCAATTCAAGCACAGAGGCAGGCTGCTGGTCCAAGTTGTCGATTTGACGCGTTAATTCTGCCCACAAGTTCTCTATCGGATTCATATCCGGGGACATGGCAGGCCACTCCATATGCTCTACACCACGGTCAGCAAGAAAGTGTTGGATCATGCGAGCATGATGAGGCCGTGCATTGTCATCTTGGAAGACAAAGTTTCCTCGAAAGGCTGCACGAACAAATAGAAGCAATGTTTCTTCCAGAATGGCCCTGTGCTTGAACTGGTTCAGGTTTCCATTCAGAACAACCAGGTCAGTTTTGCCCCCTGCATGAAAAGCAGCCCAAACGGTCACCCCACCACCTCCAGATTGGACTCTTGGCACTATACAATCTTCGTTGTAGGCTTCATGCACTTGTCTGCGCACTCGGATGTGGCCATATTGACGATAGACCAGAAATCTAGACTTGTCACTGAAGATCACGTGATTCCAGTGCCCTGGCTGCCATTGACGGTGCTCTCTGGCCCACTGCAATCAGCGCTGGCTGTGTTGTCTGGTCAGACGTGGCTTTCTCAGGGTACACCTGGCACGATAGCCTGCTTGAACCAGTCGTTGGTTGACTCGCCTTCTGGATACAGGCACATTTGTCAGTTGCTGCCACTCAGCCCTAAGCCGATTAGCTGACTTGGTACGGCCATTGCGGACTAACCGGTGCAGCTGGCGATCATCCCTCCTTGTGGTTCTGCGGGGACGTCCTGACCTCGGTATTGAAGTAGGGACACCCCTCTGAGCATTTCGTTTCAGGATCTTTGACACCTGACCTTGAGTGATGCCATACTGCCGAGCAATAGCACGGTGTTTCATGCGGGAATTTCGTAAAGCCACCACTAAATGACAAACAGCATTGTCGAGTTGAAGGACCATCTCCAGGGGAAGCGGCAATAACTTTTGTCGACGTGCAGCAGTTGTTTTCCACTGATACAGAACGCAACAACCCTTATATACCCGATTGTGAAGCCAATCGTCAAATGTACCTGTCCGTACATTTTGTCACGCCACCTGTGATATAATCCTGTTATTGACTTCTTGCTGCGACAGACAATCAGTGACATGGTTCTTTTAACAAAGAAATCACCGAAGCGTAAAATAAACCCACCAGATTGATATACCGAGTTCAGAAAGTAAACTGAAGTCAAGAAAAAAAAAAATCCATATTAAATGCCAAGTCTGTATAAACATATTGTTGCGGATATGGGATTTGCATCCATCCATATCCGCTTGTAAATATTCCCCTATTTCCTCAATACTTCCCAACTATCCCCAATCCCCCATTCCCTAGTCCCATTTTCTGTAAACAACACTCTGTAGACCCGACCTCCCCCTATTTCCCCCCATTAAATGTCGTGCCCAGGTTCACCGCATCTCATGTAAGACAACTATAGGACATCTTGCTAGTTATTCTTAGTCTATGTCAGTTAAGGACTCGTTTCCATTAATTCTGACCCTTTGTTGCACAAGAATGTGATTGTATGGCACCGTTAGGAAGTTTAGGACCTCCCAATACCTCCCCGCAGCTCTTCCTCACAGTTCAACAACAACAACAACGACAACGAGCACAGGGAGTGCGCGTCCTCACTCCGGCTTGGTTGGTAGGAGGTGTTGGGAGGGCACCAGGCCTTCCCAACGAGCCGCCATCGAACATGTGCTCGACGGGGTTACCAAATAGGGGCTCCCTGTCAGCTCCTCGTCAAGGGCGGAGCCCGGTAACCCCCGCACCTAATGGAAGCCGCGGACCGGCCCCAGTGGGGCGGAGCCAACCAGCCGAGGGCGTGTCACTCCCCGCTGAACATGCGCAGGGAGAGGGAGGTGACGTCAGATGCGCGCTGAGCTTGAAGCAAGAAAGACGTCCCCTCCGAGCGCTGTGAGGCCTCCCCGCATCTTCTGGACCATGCTTTATCCTGTTCCCGAGCCAAGGTGCACCTTGTGCTATCGTCCTACCTGTCCCTTCCTGCCATCAATCCCTGTGTAAGTCAGCCTTGTTCCGTTTGTCTGTGGTCTGTCTGGGCTAAGATAAGACGGTAATTAAGTGCCCATCTCTTCTGTGTCTTTACCTCACTGCCTTGTAATCTACCCCTTTTCTCCACCACTGTAATTATACCCTCCTCCGGAGGTCTTGAGAACTGTACCCCTTGCGTCGTTTCCTCTTTCCCAGTCGTCGTGTCCTTTCTATCATTGATTTGGCATAGCGCGATTTGGCCAACGTCTGGGGGAATCGGGTGAGTTGGGGAAGAATCGGGGGAACTGTTAGGTCGCGGCAATACCACCGCTCGGTAAATAACATCTTTAACCGCGTCCGCAACAATTGGTAGTCAGGAGTTGGGATTCGAACCTGGGACTAAATTTATTTAGCCCAAATTTTGGACACCAATTGTGTTATTACCACAACAATTGGTGTCTGGGCGTGAGATACGGACCCGAAGCGCGCTTAACGCGCTCAAAATTACAAGTCACCGAAATTTGATTTTGTTTTAAAAAACAACCCGAATTTTGAAAGTCGCGCTATGGGAGATCAAGACAGCTGGGTTCCGGTAGAGGAGAGTGAGGCAGGGTCGATCCAGGACCAAATTGAGGGACATGAGGAGAGCGAGGCAGTGAGGGCGGCAGGTTCGCAAAATGGCGTCCTCGCGCACGAGGTTACGGGCGCGCAAAATGGCGCCTCGCAGATGGCTACGGCGACCGCGCCCGCGACCGTAGCAGCGCCGCTGGTGGATTTGAACCTTTTTTTTATACAAATGAAGGCCCTTATGGCCCAGAATTGCGAACGGTTAGAACAAAGGATGGGGTCCAATAGCGAGAAATTGAGGGAGGACATGGGGGCCAATAGCCAACGGTTAGAACAAAGGATGGGGTCCAATAGCGAGAAATTGAGGGAGGACATGGGGTCCAATAGCGAGAAATTGAGGGAGGACATGGGGGTCCAGATCGGAGGGTTAGGGAGTAGAATAGAGGGATTAGGAAACAAATTTGAGGGATTAGAAAATAGATTAGGGGAAATACAGGAGGGGTTAACGGGGGTAGAAAACAGAATGGCCGCTCAAGAGAATCAAATGGAAGGGATGAAAAGGGGTTAGAGGGGTTAGAAAACAGTATGGAAGGCAAATTGAGGGACATGAGGGACCAAGCGGAAAGGGAAGTTAAACAAATGGGGGCAGCAGATAGAGGGGGTCAGAATGGGGGTAGAAACTAAATTGGATGCTCACAGGGAGGAAATGGAGCAGATGAGGGTGGCATCTGGGCAGGAGATGCAAGTGATGGGAGAGGAGATCAGAAGAGGTGTGAGTGAGGAGGTCGGAGGAGTGCGCAAGGAGGTGAGGCACTGTAAGGAGCGCATGGAGAAGGAGGTGAGAAAGGGGACTGTAAAATTGCAAGGTGGTATAGAGGAGTTGACGCTGGGAGTAGAACAGCTGACAGTGGGACAAAAGGAGTTGGGGGACCAGGTAAAGAAGAACACAGCGGTAATAGAGGGTTTAAAATCGACACAGAAGGAGATGAAAAAGGACGTAGGGGTAATTAAAAAAGAGTGTCAGACGGTACATGAGGACCTGACGAGGAAAATGAACAAGGTGGTAGAGGTGATGGAGGTTAAAGAGCGGGAGGTGCGGGAGCACATAGAAAAAAATAAGGTGGAGTTAGAGGAAGAACTTAAGGGGGCGCACGAGGAGATGAAGGAGGTGAAGCAGAAATTAGAAGAGGTGGAAGAAGGGGTGAGCGAAATTAAGAAGCGACGGAGAGAGGATAAGAAAGAGATAAAAGAGGAAGTAAAAGAATTGGTCCAAAGTCTGTGTTCGGATCGTGATGATGTGCTCATTAACCGGATGAGGGATTCGCAGGTGATGGAGGAGCAGCGAAGAGAAAGAGGACCCGGTGTAAGTGGTGACCAATATGGTCGTGCGTGTGATGCGCCAGGTGATTTAATAAGCTTGGGGGTCGAGATGGACCCGGATGTTCGTGAGAGGCCAAGAGTGAGGTGTATGGCTGGTCCGGAGTGTATGGAACGAGGGTGCGAGCGAGAGGGTCCGGTGATGGGAGAGGTGCGAGGTGTGAGTGAGCAAGGTTGTGGTGGTATGGAATGGGTAGCGGGTTGCGGAAGCGTGACCCATGCATCGACACCAACAGGGGTAGTTTTTAGAGGGACAGGGGAGGCACGGGAGCCCTTGGGGGTAATGTACTGTGGGGGCCCGGCCGGTTCGGCCCGCGCTGACCCCGCAAGGGGCGACGCACGGGGTCCGGCAGGCAGGCAACGACTCACATACGAGGTGGTCCCACAAGGTCCCACTCGCGCTGTATGACGGTGGGTAAGGGTGGCATCCCTGCCACCCTTCCCATGATGGGGCAAATGCGCTATAGATTATGGGGTGTATGGCAGTGAAAACTAGCCCGGGTGGGTTAGGTTATATTGATAAGGACAAGAGGTGACTATGGGTGACAAGATTTAAGTAAGAGACTTGGTACCTGTAGTGGGGACGTAGTAGCTTAGTGGTTGATAATGACGTGGGAGCGCTGAGTGCAAGGGAAGACGGAGGAGCGCGAGTTTTAGAAGGGAGTAGGCAGAGCAGATGATGCAGTGTGAATGGAAGTGCTGGTGAGCAGCTTCAAATGAGGCATCGGTGAGGCAATGCTCCGAGGTGTGTGTGAGTGTACAAGTGATGAATGAGAGAGCATTGCGGATGAGTGTCATGGTGAGTAGTGAGTGTTGTGGATCAGCGCGAATGCGCTTGGGGGAGAGAAGGGTGCAGGCGGCACCAAGTAAGAGAGCACAGGTGTGCAAGTACAGGTGTGTGGAATATATGGAGCAGAGAATGAGTGGTGTGGAGAGAGTTGGAGTAAGTGGTACGGAGTGGTGTGCGTGGTGCGAAGGTGTGGATGGGGGAAGAGTGGACCCCCAAAACGGATACCCGGGGCGGGTAGTGTAAGTGTTAGGTAGAGGGTATAGGTAAATTGTGGTTGGATATTGGCATCTGTGGTGCAGGTGGAAGAATGGTGATTGGATGGGCGCATTAGTGTTGTGGAAATGGCTGGGCGTGTAGCCTGTTAGTGTGTGTAGTTGGTTTGGGCACTCCACCACTGTGAGGATGTCGGCCAGGTGAGGCCGCAGGTGGGCTCTGGGAGCCGGTAGTTGTGGATGGGGCCCGAGGATCCGGAGGACGGACCCGGGTAGCCCAGTGCCAGAGGGCACCGAGGGGTGACAGAGCCAGGAGGGGCCTTCCCCAGTTAGTTAGGTTAGGGTGAGGAGCTAGGTAAGCTCGGGTGGCAACTGCAGTGGTGGAGGTGTGCAGGTGGGTAGACCTGCTGGGAGAGCTACACGTCGCAGCCCAGAAATTGTGCAAGGGCACCGGGAGATGAATCGGGGGAGTGAGACCCCAAATTGAGAAGCACCACAGTTTGGTCAATGGGAATTGGTTTTTAGAACCCATAGTGTAAGTTGGCCAATGGATTGGCAGGGAAAGACCCCGGGTAATGTAAAGTTGTTAAAGTCATTTAGGAAATAGTTAGGATTGATGAACCTGTCGCACCATACGCAGCCACTTACCTGAGGTGATGCTGATGACTCCACACCTGTGTTTTCTTTGTTTTGTGTTGCAGGAAAGGAGAATTGCTGTTTGGATTTGTGAGACGCATCACGACGTGGATGAGACATTGGGGTGATTCCATCTCTCCCTCCTTAGGAGGGACTGATGATGAATTGGTGATGGCAGATTTTGATGAGAGTTGGAAATGGCAAATTTGATTGGTTAGGAGGGAGAGAAGACGAATTTGGTTGATGGGAGGAACGGGGAAGACAGTAGGGACGTTTGTTGATGTGTAAAGTAGATGTTTATGGGTAGTGTTGTGTTTTGTGGATACCGTAAGGGGTAAAGGAGGGGCAATGTAGGTTACCTGGTGGGGGGGGGGGGGCATACGGTAGGAATGTACCTGTCTCACCTGGTTCCCATGTGCCCCCAGTGTGCATTACCTTGTATTGCGTGCACTTTTGCGCCCTTACCACCTTACTCACTTGTCTTCTTTTGTCTCCCACCTCCGAGGATCTGGCTTTGGGGCAGAGAGAGAGGAGAGAGAGGTGCTGGCTCCGCAGTTGTGGGCCTGTACTTCCGCTGCTTGCTGCCTGGATCGATACACCATATGGACCGCAATTTTTGTGGCCGCCCACAATGGACCGCAGTTCTTTTGCGGTCAAGCACCACCCGTGGATGGACCTCTGGGTCAACGTGGCACCTATGCCATACAGGTGAACCACTTTTAGTTGGCCCCCCTGACGGCCACAATTCAGAAATGGACGCGGTTGGCGCCTTTCTTTATTTCTAAAGAAGCCAGAAGGCCAAGTGCACTCCATGAAGGCAAGACCAGCGGCAGAGCATCGGCCGGCTGCGACACCACCGGTGACCATGGACACTTAATTGTGCATTTTTATGAACACTTTATTGGTGCACCGGATGGTGCTGACTGTGCGTAATGGGATGGTGCTTGTGGTGCTTGGACGGGGTGCTCTGCACATTATTAAAGGCCGTAGGGCCACAGGGCACTCGTGGGTTGGTGTATCGATGCTGGCATGCGTGCTCTCACTATGCATAACATCTGCATGTGTTCCTCAAAGAACAGGTCCTGGATCGTAGTGTAAATATCAGTGTTGTATAAATAATGCTCCCTACCGGCTGTATGTTTAGTTTGAGGATGCTTTCCGCGATTCGGTTATCCTGTGGGTGTGTTTCTGTTAGGAGAAGGGTGCAACGTCGCAGGGGGACATATTTACTCATTTGTGAACATCTGTAAAACTGTCGCACTCAGGGTTGAGTTAATAGTAGAGGGAACTACATCTGAGTGCCACACTAAAGTAGGTAAAAATTTATCGGGTCGGGACGCCCCGAGGTAGAGAAGGGTGCAATGTTGCCGATATGGGATTTGCATCCATCCATATCCGCTTGTAAATATTCCCCTATTTCCTCAATACTTCCCAACTATCCCCAATCCCCCATTCCCTAGTCCCATTTTCTGTAAACAACACTCTGTAGACCCGACCTCCCCCTATTTCCCCCCATTAAATGTTGTGCCCAGGTTCACCGCATCTCATGTAAGACAACTATAGGACATCTTGCTAGTTATTCTTAGTCTATGTCAGTTAAGGACTCGTTTCCATTAATTCTGACCCTTCGTTGCACCAGAATGTGATTGTATGGCACCGTTAGGAAGTTTAGGACCTCCCAATACCTCCACGCAGCTCTTCCTCACAGTTCAACAACAACAACAACAACGACAACGAGCGCAGGGAGTGCGCGTCCTCACTCCGGCTTGGTTGGTAGGGGGTGTTGGGAGGGCACCAGGCCTTCCCAACGAGCCGCCATCGAACATGTGCTCGACGGGGTTACCAAATAGGGGCTCACTGTCAGCTCCTCGTCAAGGGCGGAGCCCGGTAACCCCCGCACCCAATGGAAGCGGCGGACCGGCCCCAGTGGGGCGGAGCCAACCAGCCGAGGGCGTGTCACTCCCCGCTGAGCATGCGCAGGGAGAGGGAGGTGACGTCAGATGCGCGCTGAGCTTGAAGCAAGAAAGATGTCCCCTCCGAGCGCTGTGAGGCCTCCCCGCATCTTCTGGACCGTGCTTTATCCTGTTCCCGAGCCAAGGTGCACCTTGTGCTATCGACCTACCTGTCCCTTCCTGCCATCAATCCCTGTGTAAGTCAGCCTTGTTCCGTTTGTCTGTGGTCTGTCTGGGCTAAGATAAGACGGTAATTAAGTGCCCATCTCTTCTGTGTCTTTACCTCACTGCCTTGTAATCTACCCCTTTTCTCCACCACTGTAATTATACCCTCCTCCGGAGGTCTTGAGAACTGTACCCCTTGCGTCGTTTCCTCTTTCCCAGTCGTCGTGTCCTTTCTATCATTGATTTGGCATAGCGCGATTTGGCCAACGTCTGGGGGAATCGGGTGAGTTGGGGAAGAATCGGGGGAACTGTTAGGTCGCGGCAATACCACCGCTCGGTAAATAACATCTATAACCGCGTCCGCAACAATATACATATATATATATATATATATATTGTTACAGACGCGGTTGTGGATGTTGGTTTACCGAGCGGTTTGGTATGACCGCGTCTGCACAGTTTACCCGATTATACTCGAACGTTGGCCGAGTCGCGCTACGCTAAATCAATTGAGGAAAGGACACAACGGCTGGGTTAAAATGACACGACACCAGGGGTACAGTTCTCAAGACCTCCGGAGGAGGTTATAATATTTCGGAACGTTAGATTACAAGGACAAGAGAGACAGCATAGGAAGGTAGGCACTTAAATACGGTCTTATAGTAGCCCCGACAGACGACAGATAAACGGGACAAGACTGACTCACACGGGGATTGATGGCAAGGAAGGGCAGGTAGTCGAGGCTCAAGGTGCACCTTGGCGCAGGGGCAGAATCGACCCGTTCCGGTCCAGAGATGCGGGAGGTCTCGTCGCGCTGGAGGTGGCGTCTGTTTCTCCTTCGTGGCTGAGGCGCATCTGACGTCACGTCCGGTAAGTGGCTGCGTATATCCGGCGGGGAGTGACACGCCCTCGGCTCGTTAGCTCTGCCCCAGATGGAATCGGCCCGCCGCTTCTTATTGGGTGCTGGGGGTTACCGGGCTCCGCCCTTGACGAGGGGCCGACAGTCAGCCCCTTCGTGGTAACCCCGCCGGAGCACTTGGGCAATGGCGGCTAACCAAGCCGGAGTGAGGACGCACACTCCCCGCGCGCTGTTGTTGTAGTTGTTGTTGTTGTTGTTTCATGGGAAAGATGGGAGGAGGTATGGGGAGGTCCTAAACTCACTACTGGTGCCATACAATCACATTCTGGTGCAACGAAGAGTCAGAATTAATGGAAAC
This sequence comes from Myxine glutinosa, assembly GCF_964187855.1. NCBI lineage: Eukaryota > Metazoa > Chordata > Myxini > Myxiniformes > Myxinidae > Myxine > Myxine glutinosa. Next base: position 62,458,194 of record NC_136262.1, on the reverse strand, counting down.
GAGTCCTTAACTGACATAGACTAAGAATAACTAGCAAGATGTCCGAAAGTTGTCTACGTGAGATGCGGTGGACCTGGGCACGACATTTAATGGGGGAAAAAGGGGAAGGTCGGTTCTACAGAGTGTTGTTTACAGACAATGGGACTAGGGAATGGGGGATTGGGGAGTGTTGGGGAAATAGGGGAATATTTACAAGCGGATATGGATGGAGGCCAAATCCCATATCCGCAACATTGCACCCTTCTCTACCCTCGGGGCGTCCCGACCTGATAAATTTTTACCTACTTTAGTGTGGCACTCAGATGTAGTTCCCTCTACTATTAACTCTACCCTGAGTGCGACAGTTTTACAGATGTTCACAAATGAGTAAATATGTCCCCCTGCGACGTTGCACCCTTCTCCTCACAGAAACACACCCACAGGATAACCGAATCGCGGAAAGAATTCGCAAACTAAACATACAGCCGGTAGGGAGCATTATTTACACAAGACTACGCTGATATTTACACTGCGATCCAGGACCTGTTTTTGGAGGAACACATGCAGATGTTATGCATAGAGAGAGCACGCATGCCAGCATCGATACACCAACCCACGAGTGCTCTGTGGCCTTACGGCCTTTAATAATGTGCAGAGCACCCCTTCCAAGCACCAAAAGCACCACCCCATAATGTACAGTCAGCACCATCCGGTGCACCAATAAAGTGTTTATAAATCACCGGTGGTGTCGCAGCCGGCTGATGTTCTGCCGCTGGTCTTGCCTTCATGTGGTGCACTTGGCCTTCTTGCTTCTTTCAAAAATAAAGAAAGGCGCCAACCGCGTCCATTTCTTTATTGTGGCCGTCAGGGGGCCAACTATTAGTGGTTCACCTGTCTGGCATAGGTGCCACGTTGACCCATAGGTCCATCGACGGGTGGTGCTTGGCCGCAAAAGACTGCGGTCCATGGTGGGCGGCCACAAAAATTGCGGTCCATATGGTGTATCGATCCAGGCAGCAAGTAGCGAAAGTGCAGGCCCACAACTGCGGAGCCAGCACCTCTCTTTCCTCTCTCTCTGCCCCAAAGCCAGATCCTCGGAGGTGGGAGACACAAGAAGAAGACAAGTGAGTAAGGTGGCAAGGGCGCAAAAGTGCACGCAATGTAAGGTAATGCACACTGGGGGCACATGGGAACCAGGTGAGACAGGTACGTTCCTACCGTACGCCCCCCCCCCCCCCCCACCAGGTAACCTACATGGCCCCTCCCTTACCCCTTACTGTATCCACAAAACACAACACTACCCATAAACATCTATTTTACAAATCAACAAACGTCCCTACTGTCTTCCCCGTTCCTCCCATAAACCAAATTCGTCTTCTCTCCCTCCTAACCAATCAAATTTGCCATTTCCAACTCTCATCAAAATTTGCCATCTCCAACTCAACATCATAATTTGCCATCACCAACTCATCATCAGTCCCTCCTAGGGAGGGAGAGATGGAATCACCCCAATGTCTCATCCACGTCGTGATGCGTCTCACAAATCCAAACAGCAATTCTCATTTCCTGCACACAGAACAAAGAAAACACAGGTGTGGGGTCATCATCACCACAGGTAAGTGGCTGCGTATGGTGCGACAGGTTCATCAATCCTAACTATTTCCTAAATGACTTTAACAACTTTACATTACCCGGGGTCTTTCTCCTGCCAAACCATTGGCCCTCTTACACTATGGGTTCTAAAAACCAATTCCCATTGACCAAACTGTGGTGCTTTTCAATTTGGGGTCTCACTCCCCCGATTCATCTCCCGGTGCCCTCGCACAATTTCTGGGCCGCGACGTGTAGCTTTCCTAGCCGGTCTACCCACCTGCACACCTCCACCACTGCAGTTGCCTCCGAGCTTACCTGCTCCTCACCCTAACCTAACTACCTGGGGAAGGCCCTCTGGCGCTCTCCCCACTCAGTGCCCTCTCTGGCACTGGGCTACCCGGGTCCGTCCTCCGGATCCTCGGGCCCCACTGACACTAACGGCTCCCGGAGCCCACCTGCGGCCTCACCTGGCCGACATCATCACAGTGGTGGAGTGCCCAACCAACTACACACACTAACAGGCTACACGCCCAGCCATTTCCACAACACTAATGCACCCATCCACAATACCATTCTGCAACCGCACCACAAATGCCAATATCCAACCACAATTTACCTATACCCTCTACCTAACACTTACACTACTCGCCCCGGGTACTCGTGAAAGGGGTCCACTCTTCCCCCAGCCACACCTTCGCACCTTCGCACCACTCCGTACCATTTACTCCAACTCTCTCCACACACCTGTACTTGCACACCTGTGCTCTCACTCTTGGTGCCGCCTGCACCCTTCTCTCCCCGAGCGCATTCGCGCTGATCCACAACACTCACTACTCATCCACTGCTCCACACACCTGTCCAGTTCTCACACAGCATCATCTCATCTAACTACTCCCCTCTGAAACTTGCGCTTCCCAGTCGCCCCTTTAAACTATTGCGCTCCCTCGTCATTATAATCCACACTAATCTACCTGCGTCCCCACTACAGGTATCAGTCACTAACTAAACTTAACGTCACCTAATGTCATCTTCGCTAGATCCCTAACAATATAACCTAACCCACCCGGGCTAGTTTTCACTGCCATACACCCCATAAGCTATTGCGCATTTGCCCCCACATGGGAAGGGATGACAGAGTTGCCATCCCACCACATCGGGCATCTCCCACTACCAATTTTGCACATCAAATTTCAACAAATCAAAAATTTGCCAATCACTGCCCATCATCTGCCAATCATTACTGCCAATCCTTTGCCAATCATCAAATTTTGTTTTTCTCTAATTTTGGGGCCAAAACACTATCCTCATCACACAGTCTACTCACTAATGCCTCTCGGTGCGCCAATTCCTGTCCAAAGCTCTGCTTCGTACAGCCAAGCCATGAATGCGGGTTGTTTGGTGCCAGCGGCTGGATACGTCCCGCATTCGGTGCAGGGAAGGAGGTTTACCCGGGCCGAGATCCCACGCACCATCTCGGCACGGAGCCATCCAATGTCCCGATCTCGACCTGCCGGCACGTCTCAACAAAACGTGGTCGCCATGACGACCCTTCCTATCCAGCTGCCCGCTCCACCTAGTGGAGCCTGGACGCGGCCGTTCCACGTGAGGCCCGGCACGCACCGAGGGCCCGATTCGGCTATAAGTCGTTCTAACCGCTGCTCCGTTTAACGTCGATGCTTCACCTGCATGCTTACACCCCGCAGCCCGTTCCTTGCTCACACATCCAGCCGTTTCCATGCTCCTCGTACCTTTCCTTACACACCTCGGTACTCTCATTCCACTCACAGACTTGGTCACACACCTGACCACCGAACACTTTGGCACACATTCGTCGCTCGCACACCTCACCAACACACCTCTTCGCGCCCCCTCCTCGGTCACCTCCTCTGTGACAATCACAGGTGTGCTCTCATTCGCACACCCAACCACGTGCCTCACTACCAATTCCAGCGTGCATTCCCACTCACGCTCTACCATTCCAGGTGTACATCCTCGCTCACCTGTCACAACCAACTCACGCTCCTTGGCACTCTCACTACTCTCACCTCCATTCTTGACAACGCACTCACCCTTACTCCCGACAGCGCACTCTTTCCTCATGCACCTGTCCGTCACACACCTTTCTCGTGCACACTCTTGCGCACACTCTCCCGTCACACCCTCTGTAACACTCACCACACCGCGCTTCCATGTGCTCCCTCGCACACGCGCTACGACCGACTCACTCTCGCCAGCACCCTCACTCCTTGGCACGCACTTTTTCCTCACACACCCCAGAGTCGGACTTTCTCGCACACCTCCTTTTTCGCACACCAGACCTGTCGCACACTTCACCAACGGCCTCTCACGAACACCCGGGTCCATCTCGACCCCCAAGCTTATTAAATCCCCTGGCGCATCATACGCACGACCATATTGGTCACCACGTACACCGGGTCCTCTTCCTCTTCGCTTCTCCTCCATCACCTGCGAATCCCTCATCCGGTTAATGAGCACATCATCACGATCCAAACACAGACTTTGGACCAATTCTTTTATCTCCTCTTTTATCTCTTTCTTATCCTCTCTCCGTCGCTTCTTAATTTCGCTCACCCCTTCTTCCACCTCTTCTAATTTCTGCTTCACCTCTTTTATTTCCCGGTACGTCTCCTCAAGCTCGTCCTCTAAGGCTACCTTGACCGTTTCCATGTGCGTCCTCACCTGCCGGTCCTTCGTCTCCATTACCTCTATCACCTCGTCCAACCTCGTTGTCAGTCCCTCACGTACCATCTGACATTCCCTCTTCGTCGCTACCAAGTCATCTTTTAGTTCTTTCTGTGTCGCTTTTAACCCTCCTAATACCGCAGTGTTCCTTTGAACCTGCTCCGTTAGTCCTTTTTGTCCCTCCGTCAGCTGTTCCACCTCCTGCGTCAGGTCCTCTATGCCCCCTTGCAATTTTACAGTCCCCTTTCTCACCTCCTTCTCCATGCGCTCCTTACAGTGCCTCACCTCCTCGCGCACTCCTCCGACCTCCTCACTCACACCTCTTCTGATCTCCTCTCCCATCACTTGCATCTCCTGCCCAGATGCCACCCTCATCTGCTCCATTTCCTCCCTGTGAGCATCCAGTTTGGTTTCTACCCCCATTCTGACCCCCTCTATCTGCTGCCCCATTTGTTTAACTTCCCTTTCCGCTTGGTCCCTCATGTCCCTCAATTTGCCTTCCATGGTGTTTTCTAACCCCTCTAACCCTTTTTGCATCCCTTCCATTTGATTCTCTTGAGCGGCCATCCTGTTTTCTACCCCCATTAACCCCTCCTGTATTTCCCCTAATCTATTGTCTAATTTCCCAAATTTCTCGTCTAATCCCTTAAAATTATTGTCTAACCCCTCACCGGTACCCCTCGCTTCGTCCCTCATTACCCCCATTTCGTTTCCCATTACCCCTATTTTGCCCTCCAATCGCTCACCCTGAGCTTCTATACTGTTTTTCAAACCTCCAATTTGGTCTCCCATTTGTTCCATAAAGGCCCTCATTTGCAGGAGGAAAAGGTTCGAATCCACCAGGGGCGCTACCACGGTCGCGGGCGCGGTCGCCGTGGCCATGTGCGAGGCGCCATTTTGTGCGTCTGCTACCCTCGCTGCTTCGCTCTCCTCATGTCCCTCAATTTGGTCCTGGATCGACCCTGCCTCACTCTCCTCTACCGGAACCCAGCCGTCTTGGTCTGCCATAGCGCGACTTTCAAAATTCGGGTTTTTATTTTCGTAAAACAAAATCAAATTTCGCCGTTATAATTTCGAGTGCGTGAAACGCGCTCCGGATCGAATTCCACTTCCCAACACCAATTGTTACCCTAATGGTACAATTGGTGTTCCAAAATTTGGGCCTAACAAATTTAGTCCCAGGTCCGAATCCAACTCCTCGACACCAAATGTTACAGACGCGGTTGTGGATGTTGGTTTACCGAGCGGTTTGGTATGACCGCGTCTGCACAGTTTACCCGATTATACTCGAACGTTGGCCGAGTCGCGCTACGCTAAATCAATTGAGGAAAGGACACAACGGCTGGGTTAAAATGACACGACACCAGGGGTACAGTTCTCAAGACCTCCGGAGGAGGTTATAATATTTCGGAACGTTAGATTACAAGGACAAGAGAGACAGCATAGGAAGGTAGGCACTTAAATACGGTCTTATAGTAGCCCCGACAGACGACAGATAAACGGGACAAGATGTCATGTATGCAGTGCAAATGTTCACCATTGTATCCCTACACCGGGACCGGGTTGTATCCCTACGCCAGAGCTCGGATGGCGCTGCTGTGAATCGGGCCTTGATCGGCAGAGTGAATAAACGCGTACGACAATTGATCGCAGTTTGTCGAGATACTTTACATGGCGACGAAGGTAAACATCTAGACCATGACATCTTTCGGCCATATCGATGAATTCGACCCTCATGAGGGGGATTTTGACACGTATTCTGAGCGGTTGTCTTTCTACTTCGAGGCGAACGGCATTGCGACCGAAGGCCGGATGAAGGCCGTCTTCCTGTCCGTTTGCGGAGGTGAGACGTTCACACTCGTTAAAAACCTGATTCGGCCTCGGACAATCCAGGAGCTCACGTATGCAGAGCTCAAGGCCGCTTTGAAGGAACATTGCAACCCATCTCCTTCAGTCATCCTGTGTCGGTTTAATTTTTACATGTGCAGACAGCAGCAAGGTCAGTCGATCGCAGACTTCATTGCACACCTCAAAAAACTGTCACATCTGTGTGAGTTTGGGGACACGATCGATGACATGCTTCGTGATTTGCTGGTGGTTGGCATGTCCGATGACCGCACTCGTAGACGCCTGCTTGCTGAGAGAAGACTGACGTTCCAAAATGCCAGAGACACCGCCATTTCCATGGAAAGTGCTGAACGCAACGCTACAAGCATCGGTGCCACTCGCTCATCTGGTACCAGCCCTGCTGTGAATCGGTTGGATCATGTTCAGCCACAACGTTGGAACAAGGCTCCTCGTCAGAAGCCAGTGCAGTCTCAAACCCACAACAACTGTTTTCGGTGCAACGGAAAGCACCCTCTGGAGACGTGTCGGTTCAAAGATGCCACCTGCCATTTCTGTTCGAAAACTGGCCATATTGCTCCAGCTTGCATCACTCGCAAATCGGGAAAAGGAAAAGCTGCTGACAAGATTCATCAGTTTATCGGTTCGGAGGAACCCGAGCTTGACCAGGTGAGCTCTGTTTCCGACAACTCAGAATCGTATGACCTGCTTCATATTGATTCTCACCATAGGCGGGACCCTCTTCTTGCCAATGTTGTCGTCAACAATCGACCATTGCAAATGGAGGTCGACACTGGTGCGGCCGTCTCGCTCATCAGCCATGCTGTTTTCACAAACCTGTGGAGTGATGCTGACCGACCCCATCTGAAACCTACTACCTATGGACTCTCCACCTATACAGGTGAGAAGATTGTTCCCTGCGGTACATGTGATGTCACGGTGGGCTACGATAACCGTGAGTTTCACCTACCCCTGATCGTCATTCCTGGAAAGGGCCCTTCCTTACTCGGCAGGAGCTGGTTGAGCATAATTCGACTGAAGTGGGAAAGCATTCATCAACTCCGGGCAGCCAACGTTTCTCCTACCGCAGCATACACACTCAAAAATGTGCTGGATACGTACCCGGATGTCTTCAAGGATGAGCTTGGAACCTTGAAAGGACATACGGCTAAACTCAGGGTTGACCGGGATGCCAATCCTATATTTTGCAGGGCTCGCCCAGTCCCTTTCGCCCTGCGTGAGCGGATTGACAAGGAACTGGATCATCTTGAAAATCTGGGGATCATCGAGCAAATCCAGTATGCCGAATGGGCGGCGCCCATCGTTCCGGTCATAAAATCGGACCAGTCCATCCGCATATGTGGAGATTATAAAATGACCGTGAACAGGTGTTCTTCATTGGATAAATATCCAATCCCGAGGATCGAAGACCTCTATGCTCGTCTCACGGGAGGCAAGACTTTTACGAAACTCGATCTCAAATCCGCCTATCTACAGCTCTGCTTGGACGAGAATTCGAAACAGTATCTTACCATCAACACGCATCGTGGGTTGTATAGGTACCACCGACTTAGTTTTGGAGTGAAATCTGCACCTGGAATTTATCAGCGTGTCATGGACAGTTTGTTTGCCGCCGAACGCAACGTCGTTTGTTACCAGGATGATATTCTGGTTACTGGTCGTACGGACGCGGAACATCTACAGAACCTGGAGAGAGTTCTGAAGAAGATTTCGGACTCCGGCCTACGTTTGCGTCGAGACAAGTGCAAGTTTATGGTGCCATCAGTCACGTACCTGGGTCATACGATTGATGCCGAGGGTCTACACCCGACAGATGAGAAAGTCCGAGCTATCAAGGATGCTCCTTCTCCACGAGATGTGACCGAATTGAAGTCATACCTCGGTTTGCTTCAGTTCTATGGTCGTTACATCCCGAATGTGACCGACGTTTTGGGCCCCCTTTATCGGCTTTTGAGGAAAGGAGGCTCCTGGAGCTGGGGGTCTACTGAACAATCAGCATTCCAGACCTCTAAGGATCTGCTCAAATCGTCCAATGTTCTCATTCATTTTGATCCAGAGAAGGATCTTGTGCTGACATGCGATGCCTGTCGGTATGGAGTGGGGAGTGTATTATCGCACGTGATGCCTGATGGTACGGAAAGACCGGTTGCATTTGCATCCAGAACGTTGTCCCCGGCAGAGAAAAACTATTCCCAACTTGACAAGGAAGGATTGGGAATCGTTTTCGGCGTCGGCAAATTTCGCCAGTACCTTCTTGGACATCATTTCACGATTCGCACTGATCACAAGCCGCTGATCAGTCTGTTTGGTCCAACTAAGGCGACATCTGACACACTACCACCCAGGATCATCCGCTGGTCCCTGTTTCTCGCTGCTTATGACTACACCATATGTTATAAGCCCGGTTCGTCTATCACAAATGCAGATGCCATGAGTCGGTTACCCCTTCCAGAATCCGTTGATGATTCGCCTACACCAGGATCCATTATCGCACTGATGGATCATCTGGAAGATTGTGCTGTCGATTCCGGCCAGATCCGCACTCATACTCGACGAGACCCCGTTCTGTCCAGAACTGTCCAGGCTGTACAGCCTGAATGGCATTTGCTACCTGAGGGTGACCCAGATTTTGCGGCTTTTAAAGCACGTAAAAACGAACTCAGCGTGGAAAATGGTTGCCTACTCTGGGGATGTCGTGTCGTGATCCCGAAAAATCTGCGTTCCAGGGTCATGGATGAAATCCATGACTGTCACCCTGGGATTGTGAAGATGAAGTCACTCGCCAGAAACTATGTGTGGTGGCCGAATCTTGATGCTGATATCGAACATCATGTTCGACATTGTTACCCCTGCCAGAGCACCCGGAATACACCTGCAAAAGCGCCACTGCATCCCTGGGAATGGCCCAGCGAACCGTGGCATCGCCTACATCTCGATTATGCCGGGCCTATTAACGGCAGCATGATTCTAATAATTACGGACGCGCACACAAAATGGATTGATGCCTATGTGACGCGTGGTACTAAGTCAGCCATTGTCATCGAAAGACTCAGACGCTGTTTCGCCACTCATGGTCTGCCCAGGATGATCGTGAGTGATAACGGTTCGTGTTTTTCCAGTACCGAGTTTGCCAAGTTCACACGTCGGAACGGCATCAAACATAAGTTTGTCAGCCCACATCACCAGGCTTCAAATGGCTTGGCCGAACGATCCGTGGGAATCATCAAATCCGGATTGCAGAAACTTCAGGAGGGAACCCTGGAAACAAAGCTGTCTCGTCTCCTGTTCAAATACCGCATCACGCCACAATCAACAACCGGTGCAGCTCCGTCTGAGTTATTGATGAAACGACACTTGAGATCGACACTTGACAATCTCAAACCAGACATATCATCAAATGTTTATCAGAGCCAGCTTAATCAAAAGTTGGTGCACGATAAGACGTCCAACAGTCGATGTATCAACATTGGAGATCCAGTGTTTGCCCGAAATTTTGGTGCAGGTGCGACGTGGCTACCGGGAGACATCATCGAGAAGCCAGGTCCACTGTCCAGTGTGATTCGCCTGCAGGACGGCCGCGAAATTCGTCGACATCAGGACCACATAACCTACCGTCACTGTGAGTCGATGGAGCCTGTAGCATCGTCACAGTCAGGACAACAGTTCGACCCGCCACTGCCGGAGATCGTCGTGGCCGCTCCAGCCGGCTCGGATGCCCCGAAAACCTCTGCAAACGCTACACCCTTCGTGGAGACCAAAGGAATCACCTCGGACTCTGTATCCACTGGTACACCGCGACCCAAAGGAATCACCTCGGACTCTGTATCCACTGGTACACCGCGACGCTCAATGCGTGAGAGAAAAGCACCCGACCGGTTGAATCTTTGAAGATGTTTTTTTTTCACGTTGACACATGTTCTATTTTCACGTATTTTCATTATTCTCATAACCGTTTGCACACATATTTTCACATGGTTTGGAAATGTTGCTTTTGAAATGTCAATTCTGGAAATCTAGCACGTATTGCTCTTGGTAATTTTGGACTTAAAGGGGAGGATGTCATGTATGCAGTGCAAATGTTCACCATTGTATCCCTACACCGGGACCGGGTTGTATCCCTACGCCAGAGCTCGGATGGCGCTGCTGTGAATCGGGCCTTGATCGGCAGAGTGAATAAACGCGTACGACAATTGATCGCAGTTTGTCGAGATACTTTACACAAGACTGACTCACACGGGGATTGATGGCAAGGAAGGGCAGGTAGTCGAGGCTCAAGGTGCACCTTGGCGCAGGGGCAGAATCGACCCGTTCCGGTCCAGAGATGCGGGAGGTCTCGTCGCGCTGGAGGTGGCGTCTGTTTCTCCTTCGTGGCTGAGGCGCATCTGACGTCACATCCGGTAAGTGGCTGCGTATATCCGGCGGGGAGTGACACGCCCTCGGCTCGTTAGCTCCGCCCCAGATGGAATCGGCCCGCCGCTTCTTATTGGGTGCTGGGGGTTACCGGGCTCCGCCCTTGACGAGGGGCCGACAGTCAGCCCCTTCGTGGTAACCCCGCCGGAGCACTTGGGCAATGGCGGCTAACCAAGCCGGAGTGAGGACGCACACTCCCCGCGCGCTGTTGTTGTAGTTGTTGTTGTTTCATGGGGAAGATGGGAGGAGGTATGGGGAGGTCCTAAACTCACTACTGGTGCCATACAATCACATTCTGGTGCAACGAAGAGTCAGAATTAATGGAAACGAGTCCTTAACTGACATAGACTAAGAATAACTAGCAAGATGTCCGAAAGTTGTCTACGTGAGATGCGGTGGACCTGGGCACGACATTTAATGGGGGAAAAAGGGGAAGGTCGGTTCTACAGAGTGTTGTTTACAGACAATGGGACTAGGGAATGGGGGATTGGGGATAGTTGGGGAGTGTTGGGGAAATAGGGGAATATTTACAAGCGGATATGGATGGAGGCCAAATCCCATATCCGCAATATATATATATATATATATATATACATATATATATACATATATGTATATATATATATATATGTATATATGTATATATATGTATATATGTATATATATATATATATATATAAATATACATATATATATATATATTGTTGCAGATTTGAGAATCTTGTTTTAAAAATCACCCTGAGTAGTGTAATGATTCTTTGTAAATACCTCCGTTTTGTGTGTAAAGGTCAACGGTCATCCTCTTAGTTACTCCATCGCAAGCACGTAGGCCATCATATACCCTTCTAAATAGTTATTTCTTATTCTATGTAGTTTAAGGCTCTGTTTCCCACTAGTTGACTCTGCATTGCACCAAATGACATAAGATAGTTCCCTTTTTAAATTCCCCAAAGCCTCCATTCCCAAAACCTCCATTGCCAACTGCATTACCAACTGCATTTGCCGCCATTGAGCATGCGGTCAGCTCGGAGAAGAAAGGCGTGTCTCCGCCCCTCGTCATCGGAAGGAGGAGTGAGCCAACCCCGATCAACCAACCAAGCACGAGGGGTTTGGCTTGAGAGGGCGGAGAAAGAACGATCGGGGAGTCTCGCGAACGTTCCAGGGTGTGGCGCTATAAAACCCGTCGCCCGGAGCCTCCCACAGCAGTCCACCGGGAGAGAGTTGAGTGCAGTGGAGGAAGAAAGAGTGGGAGTTGAGTTCAGTGGAGGAGTGAGCACTGCGAGAGTTGACTGAACAAACCGCAGCTTGGAGACCTCCGTAGTCCAGCCCCCCTGTGACACGCAGCTTCGACCCGCTGCTACGCGGGAACCCGATTGCTGTGGGATCGGTGGCCGTCGAGGTCGAGCCCGACGTCCCGTGCGGGAGCAAGTCCCTCCCGAACCTTCCTCTCCTTCCAGCCATTCGTTCCTGCCTTCCTCCCCCACTCGTGTAAGTCTGATTGTCATCTATCTTTTATGCTGTCCTGGGTATAAGTAAGCTTGTATAAGTTAATAATTGCACTGTGTCTTCTCTCTCCTTCTGTCTTTATTTTCGTATTTTTCCTTCTCCTTGGTTACTTTTGGTCTTGTACATAATAGTTAGTAATAAATTATATTTGTTCTTCCTACCTTGCCTTCTTTCCTTTACATCCGTTTCGTTTTTGTGATTTCCCCATTGGATACCTGTGGCACGATTTGGCCAACGTTTAAGAATCGGGTCTAGTTACTTGCTAATGGTTCGTGCCGCGGCTGCTAATCCGCTCGGCAATTAACATCTTGTCTGCGGTCGCGAACGGGGTTGCTCACCTGCCTCTCCGGAGGGAGCTGGGCAACTTCAGGACTCGTGTCGGTCATTCGCACACAAGGGGATTAATCACCCCTTCTTAAGGGGAAAAGGGGCCGACGTTGAGATCCGTAACATTGGTGTCAGGAGCAAGATTCGGACCTGAAGTGCGCTTAACGCACTCAAATAACGAGTGGCCCAAGATTTGATTTTATTTAACATCCAAATTTAAAATCGTGCCATGGATAGTCAAGGCGATCGGATGCTGGTGGGGGTAGAGTTAGAGGGTTTAGAAGCAACCCAGGACCCCAGGGAAATGTATGTGGGAGAAATAGAGGAGGAGAGCAAGGAGGATGTGGTTGTGGGGGTTGCAGGCACACGAAATGGCGGCCTCCCGTACGTGACGGCGATAGCCGGACCCGCAGTGCCAATGGACTGGGGCCTTTATATGATGCATTTCAGTGCATCTATGAAGGGGGACAGTAGGGGATTGGATGCAATGATGGCTACCCAGGGGATAGACATGGAAAAAATGAGGCACGAGGCAAGGTACAACCCGGATGGATTTGAGGAGCAAATAAACGCCACGATGAAAAGAATACGGGAAGACATTGACCGTAGATCGGGCGAAGGGGTCCCAAGGGTACGCAATGGGGTAAAGCGGGTTGAGAAACGCTGGTTGAGCGAGTCGGAGCAAGGCATCGGTAACTGGACGGGTATAGAAATCGCGACCCGGGGTATGGAAAAGCCAGCGACCGCCGAGGTAGAAAAGGAAATTTTATTCGGACCAGCGGTCGCCGAGGGAAAGAAAAACGAAATTAAGTCCGAATCATTCGAAGCAGTAGTGGAAATTGAAAAGACGACGGAGGTAGCCCGGGAATTCCAGGAAGAAATGGAGACTGCACAAAGTCCATGTTCACATCACGATGCTGTGCTTAACCTAAATGAAAGTTTGCAGGTGTTGGAGCGAAGAATAAGAAACGCCCAGGTGAGTCGTGCTGTGTATTGTGCGGGGAGATTTTGTAGGAGGATGTTTGGCGCAGAAAGAATTTTCGCGCGCTTGGGATCGAGAAAGCATCCGGGCGTTTGTGGGAGGTCCGAGGGGCGTGGTGTACGAAAGAATGGCGCGCTTGTGGATAAAAAAATGTGCATCGGGGAATGAGCGTGTTACAAAGCGCGAGTGTGAAACCGAGTGCGAGCCAGAATGCACGTCGGGGTGTACGAAGTGTGACATGGAGAGTGAGTTGGTGGTGGCGCAAGTGCGAGAGGGCACATCGGAGCGCGAGTGTGAAACCGAGTGCGAGCGAGAATGCACGTCGGGGTGTACGGAGTGTGACGCAGAGAGTGAGTTGGTGGTGGCGCGAGTGCGAGAGGGCACATCGGAGCGCGAGTGTGAAACCGAGTGCGAGCGAGAATGCACGTCAGAGGGTCTGTGTGAAGCATAGTGTATGGAGTGTGACGCAGAGAGTGAGTTGGTGGTGGCGCAAGTGCGAGAGGGCACATCGGAGCGCGAGTGTGAAACCGAGTGCGAGCGAGAATGCACGTCGGAGGGTCTGTGTGAAACAGAGTGTACGGAGTGTGACACGGAGAGTAAGGTGGTGGTGGAACGTGGGCGAGAGTGTACACCTGAGTTGGTAGTGGCGCAGGTGCGAGAAGGCACATGGAAGCGCGTGATCGGGTGTGCAAGAGAGTGCACACCCATGGTTGTCACAGAGGATGTGACCAAGCAGCGGGTGCGAGGATGCACGCTTGGGATGAGTGTGCGAGAGAGCACCCCTGAATTGGTTGTGGCGCGGGTGTGGGAGAGCCCATTGAAGCGCGTGAGTGGGTGGATGCGAGAGTGCACGCCCATGGTGAGTGTTACGGAGGACGTAACGGAGGAGAGGTGTGGAACGAAGTGTGCGAACGACGAGTGTGCGCAAGAGGGTGCGCGAGAGGTGTGGTGTGTAACAGGGAGTACGGTGGTGGAATTGACGAAGAGCATGGGATGTATGAGCAACAAACGGAACGAGTGGTGTGAGCATGTCCGGGAGGCATCGACGTTGACCGGGGCAGCGTTTAGGGCGACGGATAGCGTGCGCGGTGCGCTTTGTTTGATGCGAGGCCCGGCGCGGGTCGGTGTTGCGTCGCTTCTCTTCGAAGCGTCGTTGCCGATTCGGGCCTGGCCCCACCCCGCACGGTCGAGTCCGGGCCTTGCCGGGCAAGGCGACCGGTCCGGTTCAAGGGCAGGAAGGAGGAAGCGGAACGGTGCCCCCTGACGGGGGCGGGGTTCCGACCGGGCGAGATTGAGCCATCGGGCCGGGGACCGGAAGGTGCCACGCCGAGATGGTGCGTTGAATTTCGGCCTGACCAAACCGCCTCCCCTGAACCGAATGCCGGACGGATTCAACCTGCGGGCGACCAAACCACCCGCATTCATTGCTCGACTTTGCGAAGCCGAGTTTTAATGATGTAACGACGCGCCGAGGCTCAGATATAGCGGACTGTGATGATGATAGTGTTTTGGATTCGAAATTTTGGAATAGTGGATAGGATTGGCAGAAGTGATTGGCAAAATTTGATGATTGGCAAATGATTGCTAGAAGGATTGGCAGTGATTGGCAAATTTTGATTTGCAGGAATTTGATGGCAAAATTGATAATGGGAGATGCCCGATGTGGTGGGATGGCAACTCTGCCATCCCTCACACATGGGGCACATGAGCTATAGTTTTATGGGGTTTATGGCAGTGGAAGCTCGCCGAGGGAGGGTTAGGATAAAATGATAGGGATCTAGAGAAGATTGACCATAGGTAACTGGAGATTTAAGTAGCGACATTACACCTGTAGTGTGGACGTAGCGAGTAGGGTAGTTGGATTATAACGACGAGGGAGCGCAATAATATAAGGGGCGACTGGGAAGCGCGAGTTTCAGAGGGGAGTAGTTAGATCAGATGATGCTGTGTGTGTGTGTGTAAAAGTGTATTCAGTAGCGTATTGTGAAAAGTGTGGGTGAGTGTATTGTATTGAATGAAGAAGCTTTGGAGGAAGGAGGGTGCAGGAGGCACCAGGTGTGATTGCACAGGTGTGCAAGTGAACAGGTGTATGGAGCAGTGTATGAGTGAGTAATGGTGATTGTGTGTTGTGTTGACCGAATGGTCCTGGAGGAAGGAGGGTGCAGGAAGCACCAGGAGTGATGGCACAGGTGTGCAAATACAGGTGAGCATGGTTGTATGGAATAAATGGTCTGGAATATATGGAGTATGGAATGGGTGGTATGGAGTGAGTATGGTGGAAACTGTGGAGTGGAGTGGATGGTGTGGAGGTGTGTATGGGAAGGATGGACCCCATCACGAATACCCGGGGAGGGTAGTTTAAGAGTTAGGTAGAGGGAGTAGGTAAATTGTGGTTGGATATTGGCATCTGTGCTGCGTGTGGAAGAATGGTGTTTGGATGGGTGCATTAGTGACGTGGAAATGGCTGGGCGTGTGGCCTGTTAGTGTGTGTAGTTAAATGGGCACTCCGCCACTGTTAGGATGTCGGCCAGGTGAGGCCGCAGGTGGGCTCTTGGAGCCGTTAGAGTTGTGGATGGGGCCCGAGGATCCGGAGGACGGACCCGGGTAGCCCAGTGCCAGAGAGGGCACCGAGTGGGGAGAGCGTCAGAGGGCCTTCCCCAGGTAGATAGGTTAGGGTAAGGAGCAGGTAAGCTCAGAGGCAACTGCAGTGGTGGAGGTGTGCAGGTGGGTAGACCTGCTGGGAGAGCCGCACGACCCAGTCCTGAAATTGTGCGAAGGCACAGAGAGTTGAATCAGGGGAGTGAGACCCCAAATTGATGAAGCACCACAGTTTGGTCAATGGGAATTTGGTTCTTAAAACCGCATAGAGTAAGATTGCCAATGGATTGGCAGGGAAAGACCCCGGGTAGTGTAAAGTGTGTTAATGTTTTTGTGTTTTGTGTGTCGGTTTGTCTTTTTGTGTGATTAATGTTAGCTCTTTCACGAGCCTCGATCTTCTATACAAAAAAAATAAAAAAATGTCATTTAGAAGGTAGATAGGATTGAAATCTCCTCGCACCATCTACATCCACTCATCTGAGATGACAGAACGCCACACCATGCCATGTTTTTATTATTTTTGTGCAAATGTTTGGAATGTGAGACGCATCATGACGTGGGTGTGACATTGTGCTGATGTTCCATCTCTCCCTCCTTATGAGGATTGATGATGAATTGGTGATGGCAAATTTTGGATTAGAGGGATTGTGGTGATGAATTTGGTATTAGGGGAAATATGGGGAAGACGAGATGTGGTGACGGATTTGTAATGTGTAAATTGTTGTAAATATGGGGTAAGGGCAAGGGTAGGGTAGGTACAAGGGGGGGTGACGTACGGTAGGGACGAGGTTTTCTCCGCTCTGTCTCCAGGCGCACCTCACCTTGCATTGCCTTTATTGATGAGTACCCTTGTGACCTTACCCCTCGCTAACCTGCCCTCTCTGTCTTCCTTCCCCGACCCATGGATCGTGCTCTCTGGGCACCGAGGGGAGCGTGCGGGAGGCCGCCATTGTGTTCCCGAACCCCCGCAACCAGCTGCCTGCATCGATGCACCACTTATGGACCACATGTCTGTGGCTGAGCACCACTCATGGATCCCACGGGTTGGGGCATGGCCCCTCTGCTGGAACCGGGCACGATGGCCCAAGATCTTGCTTGCGGACCCGGTGAGGTGGCACCAAGCCCACAGGTGAACCACTCATAGTCGGCCCCTGTTGGCCATAAATAAAAACGGACACGTTTTGTGCATTTTTTAATTTCCACCAAATAGGCCGCAACCAAGAAGATGAGAATGACAACATCAAGAACGACAACAGCCAGCAGAGTGAGCCGAAGAGGAAGACCAGCACCAGGGTTTTGGATTTTATTATGAACTGTGGTGACTGTGCACTCTGGTGCATTTATGGTGTTGTCTGGGGCTTTATGGTGCTTTCTGGTGCTCTTTGTTGGTGCTGGTGCATCGATGCAGCGCAGGCTGTCTCCCCCTCTCCCCAAAAGAACAATCGCAGGTCCTGGGTTGCGTTTTGTAAATACAATCAGCGTCACTTGTAAATAATGCTCCCCACCGTACATGTTTAGTTTGAAAACAATTCCGCAATTCGGTTATCCTGTGGGCGTGAATCTGTAAGGCAGGGTGCAATGCAGCAGAGGGACATACTTATTTGTGTTTTAAAACTGTCACACTCAGGGTCAGGTTAAATGTAGAGGGAACTACACCTACGTGTCACACTAAGTAAAAGTTTTATAGGCCCGGGGACATGCCTGGAGGATGAGGGTGCAGTGTTGCGGATTTGAGAATCTTGTTGTATAAATCACCCTGAGTAGTGTAATGATTCCTTGCAAATACCTCCGTTTTGTGTTAAAAGGTCAAAGGTCGTCCTCTTATTTACTCCATCGCAAGCACGTAGGCCATCATATACCCTTCTAAATAGTTATTTCTTATTCTATGTAGTTTAAGTCTCTGTTTCCCACGAGTTGACTCTGCATTGCACCAAATGACATAAGATAGTTCCCTTTTTAAATTCCCCAAAGCCTCCATTCCCAAAGCCTCCATTCCCAAAACCTCCATTGCCAACTGCATTACCAACTGCATTTGCCGCCATTGAGCACGCGGTCAGCTTGGAGAAGAAAGGCGTGTCTCCGTCCCTCGTCATCCGATGGAGGAGTGAGCCAACCCCGATCAACCAACCAAGCACGAGGGGTTTGGCTTGAGAGGGTGGAGAAAGAACGATCGGGGAGTCTCGCGAACGTTCCAGGGTGTGGCGCTATAAAACCCGTCGCCCGGAGCCTCCCACAGCAGTCCACCGGGAGAGATTGAGTGCAGTGGAGGAAGAAAGAGTGGGAGTTGAGTTCAGTGGAGGAGGAGCAGCAGAGTTCAGTTCAGTGGAGGAGTGAGCACTGCGAGAGTTGACTGAACAAACCGCAGCTTGGAGACCTCCATAGTCCCGCCCCCCCTGTGACACGCAGCTTCGACCCGCTGCAACGCGGGAACCCGATTGCTGTGGGATCGGTGGCCATCGAGGTCGAGCCCGACGTCCCGTGCGGGAGCAGGTCCCACCTGAACCTTCCTCTCCTTCCAGCCATTCGTTCCTGCCTTCCTCCCCCACTCGTGTAAGTCTGATTGTCGTCCGTCTTTTATGTTGTCCTGGGTATAAGTAAGCTTGTAGAAGTTAATAATTGCACTGTGTCTTCCTCTCCTTCTGTCTTTATTTTCGTATTTTTCCTTCTCCTTGGTTACTTTTGGTCTTGTACATAATAGTTATTAATAAATTATATTTGTTCTTCCTACCTTGCCTTCTTTCCTTTACATCCGTTTTGTTTTAGTGATTTCCCCATTGGATACCTGTGCACGATTTGGCCAACGTTTAAGAATCGGGTCTAGTTACTTGCTAATGGTTCGTGCCGCGGCTGCTAATCCGCTCGGCAATTAACATCTTGTCCGCGGTCGCGAACGGGGTTGCTCACCTGCCTCTCCGGAGGAAGCTGGGCAACTTCAGGACTCGCGTTGGTCAGTCGCACACAAGGGGATTAATCCCCC